>NW_027418688.1:0-188668 GCF_009905375.1 Apium graveolens
AGGAATTTGTTAAGTTTTTTTTAAGCTTGGGTCAGAGGACTAGTTTTATCTCAGCAGTTGTCGCCATGCAAGACAGAGCAAGATGTATTGGCACAAGAAAAGAGACTGGATTGGAGATTGTACTTTAGAAGAAATCCACTGCTCCTCTGCCACCCTGCCATTCCTCCACCTTCAGTTTTTGTATGACCAGAGAAGAATACAAGGCTAAGATATTTGAATGGCTTCGTGAACGGGACCGGAAGGCACCAGCTAAGGAAGCTTTTGACAAGCTTTTTCAGAGTATGGCTCAGCTCCGGTGTTTCCTTATCCCAGAACAAGGCTTCTGGTTCAGGCAAAGGCAAAGGCAAGGCTCCAATTTTTGTGATGACGATTCTGATTGAAGGACCCTTTTTGATGAAGGGGGAGAAATGTTTGATATTTTTTAAGACTTTTGATGGATGTTTATGTTTTTGACGTTTGTTTTTGGGTTTTCAGACTATGTTGTCTTTGATGGGTGTTTTGGTTGGGTGATTAACTGATTTTGATCGTTTTATGTGATTAGATAACCAATTGCAACTGGACTCCTGGTTTTTTGGATGGGTTGTAAGGATGGGTTGTCTTTGTTTTAAGTTTAATTTGAGATGTTTCTTTATGCATATTGTTCTGTGTCTCATTCATTCTTTAGTTGTCTCATTCTCATATATTGCACTATTCATAAACTGCAATATATTCTGTTGGTTCTAACTTTGTTTTACAGGCCTTTAGTGTTTTGATAGGGGGAGCATTTAGCTTTCTTTGTCATCATCATAAAAGGGGGAGAATGTTAGATGCTAGGTTTATGATGATTGCAGATAAACAGAAGATAAACAGAATGCAAGTAACTGAGATTCAAGCTTTGCAGTTTGTTCAGATTTTCCAGGAGGCTATTTCTCAGGATGTAGGTTTTTTTTTTTGGTGGTTTTGTGTAAATCTTGTTTATCTGGATAAACCTTATCTCAAACAAACTCACCACCTTATCTTATAAATCAAGTTTAAATCTTTCAAGACTTATCTTTTACTTGGTTTATCTTTTTCAAACTACTAACAGATTAGTTTCTCAAGATTAATTCAAATATTTTCAAACAAACTTATCTTCCAATCTTATCTTGTGTTTGAAAATAATTCTGTTAGAACTTTGCTTATAAATACAACTCTTCATTTCAGATTTGTAGCTAACATTTTCTCGAGAATCCTTCATCATCTGAAATCATTTTCTTTTTCATACCCGAGATATTCATATCCAGAAAAACAAGAAACTTAGTTTGAGTTGTAATCAATTTGTTTATTCTTGTAACTGAATAGTGTATTCATATCAACTTTGTGCCGGGTTGTGGCAAGCTTGATTTCAAAGTATAGCAAAGTAGTTAGAAGGCTAAGGAATAGCAGTGGGCTAGGTAGCAAGGTAGCTTGGGAAAGGGGTTCTTTCAGGTGCTATATTTGTAATCAAGGAAAAGATTGTAAGTTCTTTTATTAAAGTTGATATAATACATTCTCTATGCTAGTTGGCATGGGGACTTGGATGTAGGCCATAGACTAGGTGTAGGGGCCGAACCAAGTGAAAACTTCTGGTGTTTTTTTTACTTCTCAGTTTTCAGCATTCTGCATTTTATTTCTGTCATTTATTTTCTGCAGTGTAATGACGGACTGTCTCATACACCTGTCTCATGTTAAAGGTACTGTCCCATTTGCATAAGAGACTGTCCCATTTGCCTTGACAGTCTAGAAATTATTTATCTATCGAGCCATCGAATTTCAAATAGAGCTAACATATGTGAATTTAAACTTCTACGGATGTTTTTAAGAAGTACGAGTGCTAGAATTGAAATGGACGTTCTAGATTCTTCTTACCATCTTCATTTTTAAAATAATATGCCAAAATGTAATATTATAATTTGAATAAATATATTTCATACTATATAGATTTTTAAAGTAAGTCATCTGTTTGGGAGAATATTATATTGGATTTTTGAAATGATACAAGTATAATAAAATTATTTAATTTTCTATGGGAATAGAGATTGGACAATCATAAGCTAAAAAACAAAATTAATGTATTATAACTTACAAAAACCATCTCTAATCTTCTCTATATTTATGTGGCTTCTCAAACAATATTTTAAAAGTATTTTGAGGTTCTGCGTTAAAAGAAATAAGCTAGTATGATTAGGCTCATAAATATATTCTATTGAATATTGTAGAATTTTTAAAAATAAAATACAATATAAAATATTATGGTTATAATAGTTTTGATCTTTTGAGTACAACATGTAGGTAAAACATGATATGATTTGTTATCATGTAAATTATATAGTTATTTAAATGCTATAGGGAGAAACCATCTATACTATACTATTATAATTGATTTGGTTTGGTCGGTGCTTAACACCTTCCTAAAAATATTTGCTCCCACCTTCCAAAAAAAATTAAACACATATAATTTATTAAAATATTTAATTTAGGTAATCCACATAAACTACAAACTCTATCATTTGTAGTAGTTATATCTATATTATACTACTTAAACTCTAACTTCTTTACCAAAACTCTACTATACTACTTAAATAAAAAAATAATTATATCATTAATTTCATATTACATTAAATATTTTATAATTTATTTTCTTTTATGAAAAATAAGTAATTTACAAAGTATGACAAGAAATATTAAAATTACCGGGCACCGCACGGGTTATAGGATAATTTATCGTATAAATATATATTATTAATTAATAACATATGTTCAATTTCAATTAATTTAATAAATTATTTAATAATCTTATTATTCTATTTATATATTTTTATTAAGTGTTTTACTTTTAATAAAAAAAAAGGTTAATAAGAATTTGGGCGATTAATAGAGTTTGTAGTTAAATTTGATATATAATTAATTATTGTAATAAATTATATGTGTCTATATTATTTTGAAAAGTGCTAACAAATTTTAGAATAGTGTTAACCAAGATCAAATCAATCAATTATACCATATTTTCCTTGAAAAAATGTCAAAATTAATCCGGACAGCGCACGGATTATTAAATAATTTATTTATTTTTTATAAAAATAAGATTATACTAATAATAGGAAAAAATATAAAATTAATCCGTGCAATCGCACGGGTTACACGCTTGTACAACATTAAAGAAGAATTCAATTATCAAATTATTAGTAACTTTATTTTCTGTGAGATATGGAAATAAGGTCATATATCGTTTACTATAATATTTTTTGTCCGAATTAGAAAAAAAGGATTGAAATTTAAGTATCTAATTATAATCAATTACATAAAAAAATAAGCGTGCTAAGTCCATTATACGGTTTCGATAATTATCTTAGTTTGGTTTCGTTTGAGGGGATGCCCTCGGTTCGAGGAACACATAATAGAATAAATATTAACTTTCTTTACTAATATTAACTTGCACTTGAATAATTAAAGAAAAAAACCTTTGCTTAATTTTTGTTGATTTGTAACAAAGGGACGTTAAGTTTTTTTTAGCTACTATGCGTGTAGGCTTTATGACCCGTAAGTCCAGTGGTACAATTAGACACAATTAAAAACATAAATAAGACTGAACCTTTGAACCGCGCACATCAAATTAACAAGTTTAGAAACAGTTATATATTAATACTATTTACACATGAAGATGAAAAGGAAAGCCCATCAAATTGCTCAAGAAGTATGATCAAGAAAAAAAAATCGAAGGAAGGAATTGAAAGATGGAGAAGGATCAGACTAAAAAGAAACAAAAAAAATAATGAATCGATGAGTTAATTTCTAGTGTTCATATACGCATTTTTGAATTCAATGCCTTTTCAAATTTATGGGTATTATGATTAATTGATTTCAATTGTTTAGGTATAATGTAAGACTTTATGTTAAGGTGCTTTTGTACATGTGTTGATGTACTCATACCTATCATCTCACCTATCATCTCAGTTCTTAATCCCATAATGCTTACTTCAGCCTCTTTAATACTTAGTTATATATATATAATGTATATGTATAACCATTCCCCCGTTTATCGATCCCCATCAATGTATATTGTTACTCGAATTATGACAAATTAGCAAGCCATCTGGTTGTTTTTTAACATGTCATAGAGCCATATCAGCACTCGGTTAGTCCATTTAAATATGTTGACAATGATCATGTAAATGCAAGTTAGTCGACTGCAAACTTTTTGAGTTCAATTACCCAACTACAAAGAAGTGAGTTCAATTATGTTTTAGCCTATTAACCAGAAATAAAGTAGTTTAGATTAAAGGTGGGAGTATATAATATATATAGATAAATAGATCGGGTTTTTAATAAATATGTTTGTATTGGATTTTAATATGCTCACTTCACGAATGTTGTTTAGCCCAAAATACCGACCAATGATTTATCTTGAATGCGACTTTAATATAGTACTAACTAACAACTTATGTGATGCACGAGTTTATATTATTGTGATATAAATAATACAATGATTCTAATATGATTTTAGTGCGAATAATAATATTATTTTAATTGGATATTAATATATCTAAATTGGATAAAAATATATACTATATAAAGCACTAAAAAAATATTATATTTCCATATTAGAATTTAAGCTATCACTTTGAATTGGATTTTAAAAAAATATGTTTTATTAGATTTTAGTAACCCATTTTTATCAAATCCATTGATTCTGAGTAGTTAATCCCATTGTAATGACCAACGATTTATCTTAAGTTCGGCTTTATAGTAGTATAGAATATCGAACAACGCATGCGATGCACGAGCTTATTTTAATATTATAGTTGTAATGTTCTGAATCTAATATGAATATATTGTGCATAATAATAATTGAAAATTAATAAATCTAAATTGGATATAGATATATATTATTTAAAGAATTATCAAATTATTATGATTACAGATTCTAAACTTATAATATATCACTTTGTATTAGTTTTAAGATGATTGTTTGTAATAGATCTTAATAAGCTATCATGTTTATACCATGTAAGCTCATCTTTGTATTAGATTTTAATAAGCTCATTTTTCTGTCGAGGCCATAATTCTCATGAACGATTTATCTTGAGTTTGGTTTTAATATAGTAGTATAGATAACATGTGCGATGCACATACTTATTTTAATATGGATGTTATAATATTATATATGACTTTATTATGATTTTATTGTGCATAAAAATAATATTTAGTTCGATAATAATAATCCTAATTTGGATATAGATATAACCTATCTAAGGATTAACGAATTATTATGATTTCGGATTGTAAATTTATACGCTGTCACTTTGTATTGGTTTTATAGGATTGTTTGCATTAGGTGTAAGCCCATCATACCCAAGTCTGTTGATACCAAGTAAGCTCATGTTTGTAGTAGAATTTAGTAAGCACGTTTTACTAAGTCCGTTGGCCCCAAGTTTTCCCGTTGAGCATATAATACCGACCTACGATTTATGTTTAATTTGTTTTAAAATATTAGTATGAAAATAACAACATGAAGTTATCTTTAACGACATATGCTCCTTGCCTAGAAAACTTGTTCTCTCAATTAAAAATAGAAGACATTATCCATCCATATGAAGAGACACATGAATTGCTAGTGGATGGTACCATGGAGATTAAAAATGTTGAGGTATGATCTTTGTAACAGCTGCATAGAATTTTATACATAACCTCTGTTGGAAAATATGGGTATAAGTCCCATATTGGTAAGTCATATTTTTGAGCATTATGACTAAAAGATGTGTGAGATATGATGATATTCTCTTAATAATGAAAATTATTATTTTCCATTAGAATTTAGCTCAAATATTATGGCATAAATTAATTTGATTTTGTTTCAGATTAATTGATATGGTGTATGTCTTGATATATTTAATCTGATTCTGTTTCAGATTATTTATGGAATAGAGTAGCTTGCAAGTATTGCACCGATTCCATAATTAATGATATTTAATTATGGAAAAGAGTAGCGCACAAGTCTATCTACACCTATATAAACACCTCTAAGGCGTTAGGGTCAGACACACCAAAAACATATTCGCCTCTAAACACAATCTCTCTCTCTCGGTGATAGTTTCGTGCCCGTTCAAGCTCGCTGAAGGTGCTCGTTATCCGTAACGCCGCCGCTACCTCGTTTTATCCTGGGAGGCTATCGACTCGCACATACGGTGAGAGGTGAAATAGCTTTAAGGAGACAGTTTCAACTGGACTCGAGGATCTCTCTTCTGTTTAGATCCTTTCTTCCTCCGTTTGATTTCGTTTACTCACGCACACACTTGTTTGATTATTTGTATTAATCGCAGATTGCTTTCACAATCTTAAAGCTATTTATTTTATATACATCTGTGACTGATACATCTGTATCTGCTTGTTTTGTTGAGTAACAGATCGATGGAGAACCAAACTGTGAATGATTCGATGAACATGACGGCTGATCCCAACGCACAGATCACTGGATCTGATGGGGTTTACCAGCAGCCGATTAACCCTAATGCACGGATCGTACGATCTGATGGGGGTCAAACGCCTGTTGAACATGTGCCTTCGGGACATGTGCCTGTGGGACACACTGTCATTGGACAGTTTAGTGTTCCTCTTGGACATATATCGGCAGGATTCACTCCTCCGATCATACCTGCGGTGCCTACTGGTGTGCATACACCTGTAGTACAGACGCACGTACCATCTGTTCCACCCGTGGTGCCTGCTGCACCTGTTATGCCAACTGTGCCTGCTGCACATGCTGAAAAACCTGAGAAGTTCAACGGAACGAACTTCAAATGTTGGCAACAAAAGATGCACTTTTATCTGACCACGTTGTATATGGATCGCTTCCTTAAGGAAGAACCACCGTTGCTCACTGCTGAGAGTAACATGCAGACTGTGTATGCTGCTGATGCTTGGAAGCACTCTGACTATATCTGTCGGAACTATGTGTTAAATTGTTTGTCTGACTCATTGTATAACGTATACAGTGCGAAGCCAACAACTAAGGTCTTATGGGAGTCACTTGACCATAAGTATAAAACCGAGGACGCTGGGGCAAAGAAGTGGATTGTTGGCCGCTTTCTTGATTATAAGATGGCAGACTCTAAGACTGTGGTCAGTCAGGTGCAGGAACTGCAGGTGATCATTCATTACATTCATGCTGAGGGAATGGTCATAAGTGAGTCTTTCCAAGTTGCTGCTGTTATTGAAAAGCTTCCACCTGGATGGAAAGATTTCAAGAACTACCTTAAGCACAAGCGAAAGGAGATGTCTATGGAGGATCTTATTGTTAGACTTCATATTGAAGAAGACAACAGAGGGTCCGAGAAGAAAGTTAACATTGCCAATGAGAAGGCAAACATGGTGGAGCATGCTCAAAGCTCCAAGCCCAAGAAGGCTAATTCTGGTAAAGGGGCAAAGCTGGCACCCAAGGGAGGGATTTCGAAGTCGAAATTTCAAGGGAAGTGCTACAACTGTGATAAAGTTGGTCATAGGTCTTCTGACTGCAAGAAGCCCAAGAAGCCCAACAAGAAGAAATAAGCAAACATGGTAGAGAATATCTCCAAGGAGATGGGTGACATAGACCGCTGTGCTACGGTCTCTGAAGTGAACCTGGTCGGTTCTAATTCACGTGAATGGTGGATTAATACTAGGGCTACTAGGCATGTTTGCTCAGACAAGGCGGTTTTCTCTAGCCTCAAAGCTTCCGATGCTGGTGAGAAGCTCTACATGGGGAATTCCGCAACTTCTACCATTGAGGGTGAAGGCACGGTAATCCTGAAGATGACCTCTGGGAAGAATCTGACTTTGAAGAATGTACTTATGTGCCTGATATTCGCAAGAACCTTGTGTCTGGTTCTCTGTTGAAAAAGCATGGCTTTCGCATTATAATTGAGTCAGATAAAGTTATTTTGTCTAAGAGTGGTATGTTTGTAGGCAAGGGTTATTTAACTTATGGGCTTTTTAAGCTCAATGTAATGTCCGTTAAGGACGATAATGAAATGAAGAATTCTTCTGCTTACTTGCTTGAGTCTCCTAATTTATGGCATGCTAGATTAGGACATGTAAATTATGACACTTTACGACGTTTAAGTGCAAAAGAATACATACCTAAACTTACTATCGATCCAAAACATAAGTGTGAGACTTGTGTTGAGGCAAAATTAACGAGATCATCATTTAAACGTGTGGAAAGGAACACCAAAGTGCTAGACCTAATACATAGCGACATATGTGATTTAAAATTCGCTCCAACAAGAGGAGGAAACAAGTATTTTATTACATTCATTGATGATTGTACAAAATACTACTATGTATATTTGTTGAAAAGCAAAGACGAAGCTATAGATAAATTTAAAATCTATAAGGAAGAAGTTGAGACACAACAAACTGAGAAAATCAAAACGATACGAAGTGATCGTGGAGGTGAATATGTTGAACCTTTTGGGGAATTCTGTTCACAACATGGTATAATCCATGAGGTCACTGCACCATACTCCCCTCAGTCAAATGGTGTGACTGAAAGGAAGAATCGCACTCTGAAAGAGATGATGAATGCGATGTTGTTAAGCTCTGGGCTCCCACAATCGATGTGGGGAGAAGCCATCTTAAGCGCAAATAATATTTTAAATATTACGATGCGCAAGAATAAGGATGTAAGTCCTTATGAAATATGGAAGAAAAAGAAACCAAGTTACCAACACCTGAAAGTGTGGGGGTGCCTTGCAAAGGTACTGATCCCTACACCGAAGAAGGTGAAGATAGGTCCTAAGACTGTGGATTGTGTCTTCATCGGATATCCTCCACACAGCACTGCATATCGGTTTCTTGTTCATGAATCCAAGATTCCTAATATTCAAAAGAATACCATTATGGAATCAAGGAATGCCTCATTTTTTGAGACGATGTTTCCCTGTAATCCAGGAAACCAACAACCTACGACGTCTAAACGATCTCATGAGTCTGTAGATGACGATAATGAGAGTGACGAAAGTGAAGACGAAAATGTGGGGGTAGTGAGAAGGAGCAAAAGACAATGAACGGAGAAATCCTATGGGTCTGATTTTATGACCTATTTGCTCGAAGAAGGTGACCCAAAAACTTATAAGGAGGTGGTTACCTCACCTGATGGGCCTATGTGGAAAGAGGCCATCAAGAATGAAGTTGATTCAATTATGCAAAATCATACTTGGGAATTAGTGGACTTGCCAACTGGTTGCAAACCATTAGGTAGCAAGTGGGTTTTCAAGAAGAAGTTGAAAACTGATGGCACTATTGATAAGTATAAGGCCAGACTTGTAATTAAAGGATACAAGCAACAAAAAGGCCTTGATTACTTTGATACATATTCTCCTGTAACGAGAATAACGTCCATAAGGATGATGTTTGCTATTGCTGCAATACGTAATCTAACTGTACATTAAATGGATGTGAAAACAGCTTTCCTAAATGGAGACATAGATGAAGAAATCTATATGGAACAACCTGAAGGGTTTGTTGTCCCAGGACAAGAAAGGAAAGTGTGTAGATTGGTGAAATCATTGTATGGTTTGAAATAAGCGCCTATGAAATGGCATGAAAAATTTGATGAGGTCGTGCTGGCCAATGGTTTCAAAATCAATGAATGTGATAGCTGTGCCTATTACAAGGAGAATGACAATGGCTATGTCATGATGACACTATATGTAGATGATCTACTTATTGCTGGAAGCAATGATAAAGTTATCAAATCTATAAAGGACATGTTGAAATCAAGGTTCGACATGAAAGATATGGGACTAGCAAATGTAATTCTGGGAATTCAAATTTCTAGAACATCAGAGGGTCTCGTATTAAGTCAACCACATTATGTTGACAAGATCCTTGAGAAGTTTCTTAAGGATGACTTTGAGAAAGCTAGGACACATGTGGATATGACTTTGCACCTATCCAAGAACAAAGGTGTAGCTGTTTCCCAATTGGAATACTCGAGGATAATTGGTAGTCTGATGTACCTCATGAGTTGTACAAGACCAGACATTGCATACTCAATTAGCAAGTTGAGTAGGTTTACGAGTAATCCGGGAGCTGATCACTGGAAAGCGATTATAAGGGTACTAAGGTACTTGAGGGGAACTCGAGACTATGGACTGCACTATGGCAGATACCCAGCAGTATTAGAAGGATATACTGACGCAAATTGGATATCTAGCAAGAAAGCACTTAAGTCTACGAGTGGCTACGTGTTTACATTAGCTGGAGCGGCAATATCATGGAAATCCTCAAAACAAATGGTGATAACTCATTCCACGATGGAAGCTGAGTTTGTGGCACTAGATAAATGCGCCGAAGAGGCTGAATATCTACGTCAGTTTGTGGAGGATATTCCAAGATGGCCAAAGCCTGTAACTGCAATAGGGATTCACTGTGATAGTCAATCAGCTATTGGCAGAGCACAGAGCATGATGTATAATGGAAAGTCTCGTCATATACGACGACGACATAGTTCCATTAGACAATTGATCTCAACCGGAATTATCACTATTGACTATATACCGTCAAAGGATAATATCGCGGATCCACTAACCAAAGGGTTATCAAGAGAAGTGGTTGAGAAATTATCGAGAGGGATGGGCCTTAATCCTTTTGCTTAACGGCATCATGGTGGACACCCAACCATTGCTGACTGGAGATCCCAAGAACTTGGTTCAATGGGACAACTAAATCATGATGACCAAATCACTATGGGGGTAACCCCTGGCCTGTTCCTATGATGAGGAAATAGTGAGACCCGTAAGGTACGAGGTTAAGCTTTGAGCCTTTAATGATCTTTGATGAATACATGGAGCTCAGAAGTGAACGCATGGAATTCAGTTGAGTAAACGCGGGTTACTCTATAAGATAAAGATCACCTATGTGGGAGAGAAGTGGGGCCGCTTCAAAGGAGAATTGCGAGGCACAATTCTTTAGAAACTTCTGCAGAACAAGGACGATGTTCCATGGCCAAAATGGACATACTCATGAGAGCTGAACGAGTCAGAAACGATATAGTGATAAGTATATCATCGTTTACATAAACGGTCAAACAGTTCAAGGACAAGCACGTCTACTGTCTACCAGTAAAGTCGGTATGCTTACTCGAGCGAAGGTTCAAGGAGCATTCTCTACCTATCGTATGCTATATCTGATCGAAGAAACTATCACCAAGTCAAACTCCGTGTCTATCTGTCTGTCTGTCTGGTGTGTGCTACTAAGATCACCAATCTCATCCATGTGGGGGATTGTTGGAAAATATGGGTATAAGTCCCATATTGGTAAGTCATATTTTTGAGCATTATGACTAAAAGATGTGTGAGATATGATGATATTCTCTTAATAATGAAAATTATTATTTTCCATTAGAATTTGGCTCAAATATTATGGCATAAATTAATTTGATTTTGTTTCAGATTAATTGATATGGTGTATGTCTTGATATATTTAATTTGATTCTGTTTCAGATTATTTATGGAATAGAGTAGCTTGCAAGTATTACACCGATTCCATAATTAATGATATTTAATTATGGAAAAGAGTAGCGCACAAGTCTATCTACACCTATATAAACACCTCTAAGGCATTAGGGTTAGACACACCAAAAACATATTCGCCTCTAAACACAAATCTCTCTCTCTCGGTGATAGTTTCGTGCCCGTTCAAGCTCGCTGAAGGTGCTCGTTATCCGTAACGCCGCCGCTACCTCGTTTTATCCTGGGAGGCTATCGACTCGTACATACGGTGAGAGGCGAAATAGCTTTAAGGAGACAGTTTCAACTGGACTCGAGGATATCTCTTCTGTTTATATCCTTTCTTCCTCCGTTTGATTTCGTTTACTCACGCACACACTTGTTTGATTATTTGTATTAATCGCAGATTGCTTTCACACCTCTGTCCATGTATCATGGTTCGATACTTTGAGGAGTAAAGATAAAAGAAACCAAGTACCTTTTTAAGTCCCTGCTAATTCACTTTTCCACATTATGTCCTTGTCGGAAATATTTTTTGTTACACTTAAAATTCTTTATAAATTCCTTAATGTGTTATCTACATTTTTCTGAAATGTACTTGTATATGTAAACAAGAATGCTTGAAATATCTAACACATCGTGGCCCTGGCTATCAGCCAAAAGTAATTTGGAGTCTATAAGGAGGCTTATGTAATCCTCAAAAAAGTAATTAGGAGTCTTCTAGTATAACACAAAAATACACTACTTCTTACATTGTAATTCAGCTACGTGATTTTGATATAGTGGATCTCTTTTAGGCTGGGCTACAAATCCCACCTGCGGTTTTGATCCTTTACGGGATTTTCTGCCTCACCAAATCGTGGTGTTTTTTACTTGCTATTTTCATTACGTTATAATCCTAGTTCTTTCATTAAAAACTTATAAATATATTATTAGCATTAACACACATAAATTTGGTAAAAATAATTGGCGCCGTCTGTGGAAAATTGCTAAGGATTTCTACACACCTACATCATGTCCACCAGCGAACCAACACGAAACCAGACAAACACAGAAGGTAACACTTCCAACAACGAGGAGATGGCTGCAATGCTGAAAAAGCTACAGTCAGAGATGGACAAATGCAGTCGATTTTGATGAAAAGAGCCACACACCAAACTGGCTATTGGAAAGGTACTTAGTTGGTTTCGATGTCAACTAAGGTTTCTACTGAACAACATGTGCAAGAATTAAGTACAAAGGTAAATAATCGTGAGAGTGAATTAGAAGCGCAGTTTAACAAGAATGTAGAACATGACTTGGATTATGGAAAAACCGGAAGAAGCGAACTTCAAAAAAAAACTAATCCACAACTAAGTTCAAATGTAATAAAAAACAATATGTAGTCACTAATAATACTTGTAATTAAAAGAAAAAGAGAAACAATAGGTCATAAATAAATGTTTTTAATAAAAAAGGGCCAAAAACAATATAAATGAATTTTATAATCTTTTGAGCATATTTTGTGATTATAATATAATAGGTAATTAAGGTTGGAGGCCATGGAAAAATCATTTTAGAGGAGAACTTAGAAATCATATAATCATTAATTACAATATAACTTATGATGTTATTAATTTTGTATTAAGTTTTCTTCTATATCATTGAGAAACCATGTCCAAAATGTCTATATCTCCCTTGTGTACTTTCTAAATACCTGTTTATATTAATTTCATCTATATTAACTTACGACCAAATATGTCATATTGGATGAGTCTGAGTCGGAAATGACTTTTCGATCTATGATAATGGTCATTACCGATCAAAAAGGTAATAAATAACTTTTTCATTTTCTTGAGTATTGGCCCCACCCATTTACATGGCAGCAACGTGAATGTTTAATAAATCACCTTACGAAGCTTGGCATGGGCAGAAACCAGAAGTACATCAACTCAAAGTATTTGGATGCATCGCCTATTCTCATATTCCTGCACAACATAGAGAGAAATTTGATGAGAAAGGTGAGAAACTGCTTTTTCTTGGCTATAGTGAAGAATAAAAGGCTATAGTCTTTTTAATCCTGCCACCAAGAAATTTGTGATCTCCAAAGATGTAATTTTTGATGAAAAGAAATAATGGAACTTTCAAAATAATACATCTGAATGATCACTTCAGAATGTGCCAACAATTTCTCCAGAAACTTTCGAAGATGTTGTCACACCAGAAGAAGGATCAAGATTCACAATTGAAGATACCACATATACAGAAGTACTCAGACATCGTTCAATTCAAGATATTTATGATTCTTATAATATGGTATTCCTTACATGTGAACCAAAAAAATTTAAGGATGCTGCAAAAGAAGGAACATCGAGAAAAGTAATGGATGATGAGATTACAACAATAAAGAAGAATCATACTTGGAGACTTGTTGATCCTCCTGAAAATAAAGATGTCATAGGACTGAAGTGGGTCTATAAGACAAAATATAATAAAGATGGAACAGTCCAAAAGCACAAAGCAAGATTAGTATCTAAGGGGTACTTCTCAGTAACCAGAAATTGATTTTACTGAAACTTTTGCTCCAGTAGTACGCATGGAGACAATAAGATATGTACTTGCTATTTGTTATATCAAGTATTTCTACGACATGACGACTAGAAGTTGCATGCGACGGGGGTGGACGAATACGTAAGACATGATCATTCAGGTGTCGACATGGACAGCTGCAAGAAGAGAGCCAAAGACGAGTAGAAGGATTCAATAACAAACCTGAAAAATAGGAGAAAAGCATCAAAAAAGTGGAGAAGAACGTGGAAGATGGTAAGAGAGATGGGAGGAGAAAAAATAGCTAACAAAAGGATATAGGGCAATTCAAATAAAAAAGTGAGACAACGGCAGGAAGATTAGAGGGGGATAAATAGTAGAAAATACATAGACTAGAGCAAGTCTTCTAGTAGAACACAAAAATACACTACTTCTTACATTGTAATTCAGCTACGTGATTTTGATATAGTGGATATCTTTTAGGCTGGGCTACAAATCCCACCTGCGGTTTTGATCCCTTACGGGATTTTCCGCCTCACCAAATCGTGGTGTTTTTTACTTGCTATTTTCATTACGTTATAATCCTAGTTCTTTCATTAAAAACTTATAAATATATTATTAGCATTAACACACATAAATTTGGTAAAAACAATTGGCGCCGTCTGTGGAAAATTGCTAAGGATTTCTACACACCTACATCATGTCCACCAGCGAACCACCACGAAACCTGACAAACACAGAAGATAACGCTTCCAACAACGAGGAGATGGCTGCAATGTTGAAAAAGCTACGAGATGGACAAATGCAGTCGATTTTGATGGAAAGAGCCACACACCAAACTGGCTATTGGAAAGGTACTTAGTTGGTTTCGATGTCAACTAAGGTTTCTACTGAACAACATGTGCAATAATTATGTACAAAGGTAAATAATCGTGAGAGTGAATTAGAAGCGCAGTTTAAGAAGAATGTAGAACATGACTTGGATGATGGAAAAACCGAAAGAAGCGAACTTCAAAAAAAAAACTAATCCACAACTAAGTTCAAATGTAATAAAAAACAATATGTAGTCACTAATAATACTTGTAATTAAAAGAAAAAGAGAAACAATAGGTCATAAATAAATGCTTTTAATAAAAAAGGGACAAAAACAATATAAATGAATTTTATAATCTTTTGAGCATATTTTGTGATTATAATATAATAGGTAATTAAGGTTGGAGGCCATGGAAAAATCATTTTAGAGGAGAACTTAGAAATCATATAATCATTAATTAGAATATAACTTATGATGTTATTAATTTTGTAATAAGTTTTCTTCTATATCATTGAGAAACCATGTCCAAAATGTCTATATCTCACTTGTGTACTTTCTAAATACCTGTTTGTATTAATTTCATCTATATTAACTTACGACCAAATATGTCAGATTGGATTAGTCTGAGTCGGAAATGACTTTTCTATCTATGATAATGGTCATTACCGATCAAAAAGGTAATAAATAACTTTTTCATTTTCTTGAGTATTGGCCCCACCCATTTACATGACAGCAACGTGAATGTTTAATAAAGTTTGATAACCGATCAAGTTTTTGGTTACTTTTAAATCTACAATTCACCTTTGCTTCGTCCCAGTTTTTCCTACTTGGCATCTATGTGCCACATGTCACGCTTGACTAGGATGTCACGGTGGTCCGTGTCAACTTTGGTTTGTTGGTCTTGTTCATGTTTATACACAAACAAAGAAATATTTTCATCAATTATATCCGATCACAATGTAACCGACCAACTTCATAAGAAATATTGTTGAAAATAGTCATGAATAGTCTATTTTGATCATTTTTGTATTACACCATTTTATTTTTTGGAAAAACATTAATATATTATTTGAAATTATATAATATAATATATTTGCACTAAGATGTTTTTTTATAAATTAAATAATGTGGTTGAAAAAAAATTGTTGTATTTAGTACCAATTCTTTACTCCATTAAATTGTTTAACTTAATTAATTTAGAAATACATATTTCATAAAAAATAAGTAAATTAGTTTTAAAAGTTCAAATTTGAATGATTCATGTAGAACTTTTAAATATTACTCTCTCGGTCCCTTTGAAATATATACAAATGGTTTGGTATTAAGAGATAGTGTAATTTTGAAGAAAAAAAGTAAGAAAATTGAGTAAAGTGATGGTACTCATCAATATTATATATATATAGGGGGCTACTCTAATACAAATCTCCTTATAATGAAAACTAAAAACTAAAATAATTTTTTTGTTAAATCAAGTCAAAACATGGCACATATGGAGAAAAATACAGTGAAGTTGGATTTCAAAAAAAGTTTATCGATTAACCGGAAAAAATAAATAAAAAACGGAGGGGAAAAACTGGAATTATGTGTAGCAGGGAGCATATATATGGTGTGTATACATCTAGGGGGCCCTTGGATTAGATTGATCTAAGGGCTGAGATTAGTTTGTAATTTTTATTTTAATTTTAGTTTCTATTTGATTATTTGTATATATATATATATATATAACTAGTGAGTAGTTAATTTCTATATAATAAAATTTTACAATTTTGAGTCACTTTGAAAATGTATAGAATTGAGACAGAGAGAGTGGGAAATATGCACCCATTACAAAAGTTAAAAATTTATCATTTGTAATTGTGTTTTTGGATTACTAAATAAAATAATAAATTTAATAAATATTTTATTTTGATATTTATCATACAACTATAAAAAACAAACAAAAAAGTTATTTCTTTGTTTTTAAACCTTACAAAGAATATGAACTAAAAAAAATAATAGAGAAATAGAAAAATTACTTGATTGAAGAATATTTGGTAAAGAAATTTCTAAGAAATTTCCTACAAATTTCTAATGTTTTATATATCACCCCTATATAAACTTAAGGGTGTTGCACATACTCCATAATCCCTAATTCCTTGACAGCCGCCCCAATCTTACCATATTCCAGAACTTCAAAATTTAGTATATGGCCAACCAATTCAGCTGCAAAGATGGTGAGGAGAGCGGATCAGGGGAAGACATCAGGGTCTTTGTGCTAAAGGTACAACTAATTTGTAATAAATAAGATTTTTATTTTCTTTGTATTATAGGTTGGCACTTTTAATACTTAAATTTTTTCATATGTGTAGCTTTATCAGGGATTGTTCATTATACATGAAAGATCTGGGGAGGTATACATACTAATTCTCTTTTTGATTCTTTTATATTGATTTTTATTTATTTTTATTAAAATAGTGTAATGTTTTGCACAGGAGGTGATAGGAAAGGTCACCCTATCACAGTTGCCCCTAAAGGTAGTTCTGCATAATCTTGCCCCAAAACTCGAAAAAGTGCGGCAGCCATCAGAGTTGACCCCACTGTAGCAGCACAATACATCAGTCTGTTTTGCCCCTTCTTCCCATAAACCATGTCTCGTATTAGGTCATCTGATTCGAATGAGGGTGTCATCTGATTGTCCAAGGAGGTCGTAGTCATCCTCTTTGTCACTGTCCTTGTTGTACTAATTTTTTTATTATCTATTATCTTTTAAATTCAAGCAATGTAATCGTAGTAACCCGTTTGGAAATAATAGATAAATTAGTATCATGTTAATTATTATTAATCAAATATTGTTAAATTTGTGAGGATCTATATGCGGATATCTTAAATTGATAATATTAGTTATCTCTTGTATACATTACTCAAAACTACAACAAATTATTTCATTTACTTTTATATAAATTATATAGCCATAACATCTTTTTATTGATTATTAACTATAAATTAAATTTTTAAAATTGAAATAAGTAACAATTACTTTATATAGACAAAAGTTTTAAATAATATCTATCCAACATTCCTATCAAGCAAAGTCTATATAATATGTAATATATCAATTGTATAATAATTTCAAACTAATTTTACTTTACTTATAAGTATTGTTTTGTATGTGTTTAAAAGCCTAGCACGTGTGGAGATAAATTAAAAATAAATTTAGTTGGCCAACAATCATCCAAAACAAAAATAAACTCCAAAGAACCCAAAGTTTAATATATAAAATAAATTGCTAATACACAATTAAAATCAAATGTAAACAAAAACAATATGTAATCACAAAGAAATGCTTTTAATGAAAAGAAAATGAGAAAAAAATGATAAGTAGTGCACTAATCACATCTAATTATGTAAAAAAAGATTAGAAAAATAAAATTATTAATATTATATAGGGATAAAAAAATATAAATGAATTTGAGAATCTCTTGATCACATTTTCAATTATAAAATAATAGGTAATTAAGGTTGTAGGCCATGCGAAAATCCTTTCACACGAGAGTATAAAAATCATATAATCATTAATTACCTTATAATTCTTCTATGTCATTGTGAAATAATGATGAAAATGCCTATGTCTATAGCATTCTCGGCAAACTCTACACTTTCTTCGAACCACCCCTTTTCTTGATTGACCAATTTATTTATTTAGTTTTTTTTCAAATTTATAGCAGATTTTATTAATAACATGAAAAAAATTCAATCGGTACAAACCCCCAATTCATCATGCAACCAGGTTGCAAAACAAATAGACGAACTAAATAATTAGCCTCTTTGTTTCCGGATTGCTTAACTGACTGAATACAAATATTCTGAAAATTAAAAATAAAGATAATGGTTTCTCGAGCGATCCAGCCTGCATCTCCACCGAAAACAGTAGTTTCACAATTGCCCTCACATTAATTCCATGGATAGTACAATGTTCAGAGGACTCAATTGCAAAAACTGAGAGGGCCCTCGTGTTATGAACAAAAATATTTTGTGAGAGGTGAGCACATGCACTTTTCACTACTGTATCAAAAGCACCCCACCTATCTACCTGCCGGACACCATCTATAAATAATAACTCAATTAAACGAAACGAAAAAGAAGCAAATTTTTGAACAGAATCCAATATTTATTGAAAGAAAGTTAAAAACAAATGATAAAAATGTTGTATGGATGAAGAGAGAGGATGAAGATAGAGATGAAGATGGGTAGAAAGGGTGAAGAAGGAGGTGTGATGATTAGGGTTAAAGGAAGATGGGGCGGCCGACTCTCATCGACAAAGAGGGAGAATTGATTGACCAATTTTTTAATACTCTTTTGGACATATAATTCTAAACACTCTTTAGCCTTTTCGGGTTTTTGCATCTTCAAATGCCTTAATTAATAAAAAGAACTTAGGTGTGTGTAATGTACATAATTATAAAAATAAAAATAACATAAAACAAACTTCTTGGTAACTTCTTCCGCCCATTTCGAATTTTGTGCAAGAATGGCAATACACGTGTATGCCCAACTGCCCATTTTGAACGAATAGTCGCATTCAATATCTTCACTGTTGTATCATTTTGTATAATATAAAATTAATTTTAATGTAGTCAGTCATAAACACAAAAGCTTCATAATCTATGAGCTAATCGTATTCATATTTTTCACATACATTTTGAAGTTGAATGAGATTTATACGATAAAAATATATAAATAATTACTGTCCCACTTGGAATTTGATGCGGCATGGTGTTTTTGGTTTCTTTTCCCTAAACTTGCGATCGGAATGTGATCTAGGTCATTTTCATGCCCGGGTCTCTATATTGGGCTTACAAGTGTTTTTGGTAATATTACGGGTGTTCTGATTGCGTGGAGCAGGTAGATTAGGTGTTCGTAAAATAGCACAAGTTCTTCGACTAAGTCCACGACCATGTCCCATGTCTCTGATTAGCATTTTCCCTGCATACTACAAAGTAATTAGAAAATATTTCCAAGTAGTTAGATATCATTCATGCAAGATACTAAATATAACAAAAAAACATAATTTCCATGTCAGATAAATCGTCAAAATAATGAAAAACTAATAAAACAAGATCAAAAGCATTGATAAAATTCTACATACTCTCATTTCATATGATTAAACATAGAAATCTTAATTAGTATTCGTAAATACAACTCATAGAGAACTAACAACATTAAACCCATATCAAATAAAGACGCAAATAAACCCCCCCTCTAGCTCTTACGCAAACATAGGTATACATAATCGAAACTTGATGTACATGACACAAAATAACAATACAACTTACTAATTGTATAATTTACATATTTTATTGATATTAAATTAATTTTCTACATCATTATTTCAAAATGAAAGCATTTGTCATCACAAAAGACAATATAGAAAATGAACAATAACAACTATTGAAGCTCAAAAAACTCAAGCGTTTGAAGAACATATAACAGTGAGATTTAACTCTTACCAAGTTCATAAAAAATTTATAAAATATAGATGAAAAACATATTCGGTTATTAGTTTACTATAGAGAGCCATGTTTATTCTCTCCTTCTCCATCATAGTTATACATATATATATGTATAAACATGAATACACCGTACACATAAAAAAAATCATATGAACAACACAATTGAAACAAATTAAGACAGCCACATTCATTCTCTCTATATATCACACTCATACCTATAAATATATATATATATATATATATATATATATAAATGCATATATATGTATAAAGAGGAACAAAAGATATACATATAAAGAACACATAAAATAAATTAAATAAGTTAGCAAATATAGGTAATTAGGATAACGCATTAATGTTATATATAGTCTATATGTGGTCTTATCTCTTTCAAATTAGTTGTTGATTAAATGTAATCCAACTAATAAATTTACAGTTTTAGGACTATATTTTTTCAAATCTAACCTAAAAAAATTTTCTAATTTATTTACCCAAAAGTAAATGATTATTTAAAGAATACTTATATAGTAATTATTGAACTTTTGTAAAATGGTTTAGAGTTTCATGCAATAAGGGAAAATATAATGGGTTTGTATTAGTTTTCATTCTAGGAAAATAACGACATCATATTTACTATATACACCCTTTTTATCATCTATGCAACTCATGACCGATAATTAATTATTTAATAATGAATAGGAAAGTAGTGTGTTGGTTCAATTAAATGGCGGGTCATTGTTGTACTTCTAAGCATTGCATGTTTATTTATACGCATTTGTATACTTATTTCTTATTTAATTATTAACATATTTAAATTTTGTATAAATTAGTTGTACTTTCTATATATTTACATGTTTACTTAGATGTACTTATATACTTATTTCCTATTTTACTAACCTACTTTAATATTACACATTAATAAAATATTAATCAGATATTCATATTTATTATTAAACGAACACAAAACTAGTATATTCTCATTATTGGTTTTCTTGAGCTTTCTAGGACTTACTTACAGTTTCTCATGTTACCTTTAATGTTGATATATCATAGAAATCCTTTAGAAAATTACTCCATTCACCACTTGATTAATAAAAAAGAGAGTCTTCTTAACTGTTAGTGGATTTTCCTTCAAAGTCTTAGTTATTATGGTATGATAACATGTATGGTTCTTTGTATCCATATTCCATAATCTTTCAAAAATCTTGAGATTCTTACAATACCGAAATCGATTTTCTTGTTTGTCTCCATGCCGACGCACATTAGCAACTTAAATTTTTTATTAGCTCTAATCTCATTAATAATAATGGCTCTCGCGCATAAAAATCTATTTGATTACAATTATTTCCCGTCATACCAGAAAATTTTGATCGCAAAATATTTTTGTGAAAGTCATCTCTAAATCACAAAATCTATAATACCACTTTCTAAGAATTTAAATGTATAATAAATTGTTGGAGATTACGGGAAAGAGTTTTTTTCTGAGTAATTCCATACAACTTACTCACACAAAACATATACATAAAACTTGCAACTGCAATGAAATAATTTGATCATTTTCTATGAATACAAAACTTAGAAGATTGTCATATTTATGCGGCTAGGTCTACATGGAATTTACAAGAATATTCGCACCTAAGTTAATATGTAATTGAATAAGTACATGATTTAATCACATATAGAAATGCAAAATTATGAACTCGAAAACTATTCTATTTTCATAAAAAAGCAAATTAAAGTGTAGCTTAGCTTGTTTTAAAACAACATACATTTATAATCTTTTAGTTAGCAAGGAGAGATTCTTTATATATTTTGCATACGAGATAAACACATTAATTCACTACAAGAAAACTGTCAATAGACATCATAGATTAGACATTGGTCACCCGTGTCACCGATGTTAAAAATATTTTTAACATCACCACTTTTAAAAGCGATGTCTTTAGCTTTTTAACATCCTACAGCTTTAAACCGATATCTAAAAAATTATTAAAATAATTCGAAAAAATATCCCGCTTATTACCAAATTCTTCCCCGCCTTAGGTAAAAAAAAATTGGATGAAATTTTCCGCATTGAATTTTTTGGCTCTCCTAAATTCAATCGATTTTGGTCAAATTTATTATTTGGAAATGGCATGAAATTTCCTATAACTTTTAAAACTTTTGGGGCAAAAGTTGGTGGAAATTCCCCTCTATTTTTAAATTTATATTTCTACACAAATCCGTTTGTATGTATCTAATTTGGCCACATTCAATTGTATTTAGTATATTCAGAATTTTTAATAATTTATTTAAACTATTTAAATGTTAGTGAATATTTTAAAAAATATATATACACACAATAATAACATTCATCCCAACTACAAGTTTATATGGTATAAAAATATATGTGATGAAAGAACTTTTATTTAAATTTTATGATACTTCCGTGAAATTTAAATATATTTTATAAAAAAAAGTTTAAAAAATTATGAAAGAATTATCGCGTTCCAAGTCGACGGACTACATTCACTATATTTTTTGTCAAAATATTAGTGAGCTAATAATTAACTTGTTTTTGAATCTCTACATTAGAGTAGGTAGTATGATTACATGGGGTTATAAATTTAAATTTTAGGGTATCGATTAGGGTTTTAGTTTTTAATTTATATCTCATTTATTTTGAGTAATCTATTACGGATGTGATTATTCGAATTATTTTACAAATTCGAATTTAGGGGTTGAGATTCTTACCATAGAGTGTTCCTACTATTTACAATAATATTAGACCATCCAACCACATGGATGTTAAAATGGTTACAAGAAAATGTTATATGCAAATTTTAACAATTTTTAATCATTAGACCTCGATTATTTTAACAAATAAGGTATCACTAACTTAACTAAATATTTCACCACACAATCTTTTTCATGGAATTTATGCTCAAATTGACCAACTTCATGATTTTAAATTTTTTATTAAAATTACAAGTTGTTAATATAATTTATTATATTTTTAATATTATAATATTTGTAAGAAAAAAGGTAATTAATTACAATTTTAATTTCCTAGAAATTATAAGAAAGCATAAGAAAAATATTAATCGACACTCCTAAATTCGACCGGTTAAAGTTGAATTTAGTGCCACTTCAATAGTCCCCTTGCATTAGATCTAACACACCAAATTTAACCCCTAAAACACTCATCCAACGGTTGAATTTACATTTAATAAAACCAAATTATAAGTAAAAAAAATGATTAAATAAAATTTTTAACCCGAAGCCCTCCTTTCACTCACGTAACCCACCCCTTCTCTTTTTCTCTCTCCCCCTCTATTTCTATTTGTGTCCCTCCCACCATCTTACTCTCCCTCCTGAAGGTAATAATTCGGTAGAGAGCTAGGTAGATAATTTTTCAAAAATTTCCATTTTCTCGATTTTAATTCGAATTAGACTTTTTACTTTAGGTTGTTTATTGATGTGTTTTGATGTTACGAATCGATAGATCATTGAACATGAGCGTGTAGATAATTGTTTCATGATTTATGATTGACTGTGTTGCTCCATTTACATGCTTGGTATGTGGTGGGGAAATTGTTTATATTAAGGTTTTTTTAGTTTGGTGAATTATTTGTTAATGTTGTTTTTTTCTTTACAGACGTTCAATTGATTTTGGCTGGAATCGGTTAAATGCTAGTTATTTGTAAGTTTGGATATGAATATGAGATTGTTGGGTCAATTTTGAGTGTATTAAGTTGAAAAATTGGACTGAAAACTGAGCTTTTTTGGAAAAATTAAAGCTGCTGGAATATGACTGGACCTGGGTAAACTCACCGGAATCTGGAAATTTTCCAATTTCCAGCGAGAGATTTGTCTCTTAAAACTGGTGTTTGTTAATTCAACCGAAGGTGGTGGAATCTAGATTCGCATCTTTGACCATATACGGTCAATTTAATTTTAGGCAGACATTTTAAATTTATTCAAAATATTTAATACTTTGGGCGGGATTTTCAATTTTTTGGTGAAAAGTCAAATTCGACTACCTTGGTCAAATTTGGCCAGTTGAATTTAAGCGGTTTTTTTTAAATGGTCAAAATTAGCTTGTCCAATTTACTTTAAAAATGACCGACTTACTAAACATTCCTCCCGTATTATGACCGATCCAGAAACTAAAAGATACCACCGTGTCCTGACATATTTAGGTAAATGCGAGGACTTTTGGCCGGTCGTATTTACCTGTTTTTCTTATATTGATAGCTCATCTAAATATGAGGGGTTTGTTAAAATGACGTAATATATAAGTTGATCCACATGTTAAATGACTTAATCAAGAGAAAGATGGGATCTAATAAATTCGACATCATAAACTTTGAAATTCTTGAAGAATTGCCCTCACCGATTTTCCAATTTTCAAATAGTTCTTGGCTAAATGATATTATACTTCATTTTGATGTCTCTCAACTTTGTTTCTTTCATTTTGTACTTAGTGGCGCAACAAACCATATGGTTTCTCTAACCCTCTCAGTTATCTACCTCTCTTTCACCTTTTTCAGTTAATGGAAGTGCTTTGGGTGCGGATCCTATCACGTTTTGCCTTTCCGATTAAAATTCAAATAAATTCTCTTGTGTAATAAAGAAATATTTAATCTCATTACATCCTTTATTTCACAAATTCCATATATTGGCATATTAGTTCTTGTATGTTCTTGCAATGACTTGGTTTGCCAAATGTTCATGGTTGTGGTGGTTAATATGTTAAGAGACACCAACACCAAAGGTAAGTCTCATCGGGAGAAAATTAAGGGTTGAGGTATTGTTTCGACCACTTCAAATTGTTTTCATCTTATATCCTTTTCATTTATGAAGGAATAATATGTGCAAAGTTTATATGTTTTTTTAATATTTTTTGTTTTAATAAAAGTATTGTTGCTTGATTGTCAGGTTTATTAATTATATCATTCACGAGGATTTAATTAAGTAATTATTTTTAAAATTTTATCTTCTTACTTCTTTTCATGTTTATCGGGTTTTTAAAATATTTTTTATTTTTGTTAAAGTATTGTTCCTTGATTAGGTTATAACCGTTCCAGTCATAAGGTAGTACTAATAGCTGATAACGCTTTAAGAGGACATAAGAGAAACTGCAATAGATTAGTTATTCATTCTCTTAATTTTTGTAACTTAAATTTTAGGGAATAAGTGTACTAGTACAACGGATTAAGCATCATCTCTCCCAAGACTTTGAAGAAGGAAGACTGTGCATTATGGGTGTTAAATTATTAATATTATCAAAACAATTCCATTACTGTTGCAACTATTCTGAATTTTCAGATGTTGCCAGTAGCCGTGAACTATTTGACCTCTGTGAACAACATTATGGAAATTCCTTTAACCTCCCAAGCCAATTTATCCAGCAGCATAATTCAGAGCACAAGTTTAATAATGTCGGAGGAGCGAGGATCACTATTGCAGGTGTCTTGAGGATGAATGAGAATAAGCTCCTGATTAGCATATCCAGACGACTGGGGCACATGGCTCCACGGGCCCACATGATGAATTGAAGAGGAGAAGTTCCAAAGGTTCATCAGATGCAAATTCAGGAGCAGTTCTCTAGGCTCATCAGATGAGTAATCCAAAAGCATGAGAATCTCTTAGGTTATTAGATTTTTAAACCAAAAATGAGAACTTTATAAGGTACAGTACAAAAGGACAAGTGCAAGAGGATAATTGGAATTTAAATCGAAAAGGAGAAGGTCTAGCTGTCTGTCTCTCACATGATAAATACAAAGAGAGAAGTTTTGCAATGAATAGACACAAAGAACAGAAGCAAAACCTGTAATTAAATATCAAACATGTATAAGTATCCCACAAAAAAGCAAGCCGAGCAAGATATCACAAAAAATGGCACCAAAGTATCTTTATCTTCCAACAAGGTCGGCGATTGGCAAACCGCTTGGTTGGAAATCTAAGAATTTTCGGTTGCATTGCATATGCACATATTCCTGACAAGAAAAGAAAAAAGCTAGATGAGATTAGATGAGATTGTCAAGAAGTGTATCTTTTCCGCGGTTTTTATCCTTTACAGGATTTTCCGCGTCACCAAATCCTGGTGTTTTTTACTTTCTATTTTCATTACGTTATAATCCTAGTTCTTTCATTAAAAACTTATAAATATATTTTTAGCATTAACACAAATAAATTTGGTAAAAACAATTGGCGCCGTCTGTGGAAAATTGCTAAGGATTTCTACACACCTACATCATGTCCACCAGTGAACCACCACGAAACTCGAAAAACACACAAGACAACGCTTCCAACAACGAGGAGATGGCTGCAACGTTGAAAAAGCTACAGTCAGAGATGGACAAATGCAGTCGATTTTGATGGAAAGAGCCACACACCAAACTGGCTAGTGGAAAGGTACTTAGTTGGTTTCGATGTCAACTAAGGTTTCTACTAAACAACATGTGCAAGAATTAGGTACAAAGGTAAATAATCGTGAGAGTAAATTAGAAGCGCAGTTTAACAAGAATGCAGAACATGACTTGGATGATGGAAAAACCGGAAGAAGCGAACTTCAAAAAAAAAAAACTAATCCACAACTATGTTCAAATGTAATAAAAAACAATATGTAGTCACTGATAATACTTGTAATTAAAACAAAAAGAGAAACAATAGGTTATAAGTAAATGCTTTTAATAAAAAAGGGCCAAAAAGAATATAAATGAATTATATAATCTTTTGAGCATATTTTGTGATTATAATATAATAGGTAATTAAGGTTGGAGGCCATGGAAAAATCATTTTAGAGGAGATCTTAGAAATCATATAATCATTAATTAGAATATAACTTATGATGTTATTAATTTTGTATTAAGTTTTCTTCTATATCATTGAGAAACGATGTCCAAAATGTCTATATCTCACTTGTGTACTTTCTAAATACGTGTTTGTATTAATGTCACCTACATTAACTTAGGACCAAATATGTCAGATTGGATGAGTCTGAGTTGGAAATGACTTTTCTATCTATGATCATGGTCATTACCGATCAAAAAGGTCGTAAATAACTTTTTCATTTTCTTGAGTATTGGCCCCACCCATTTACATGGAAGCTACCTCGATGTTTAATAACGTTTGATAACCGACCAAGTTTTTGGTTACATTTAAATCTACAGTTCGCCTTTGCTTGGTCCCAGTTTTTCGTACTTGGCATGTATGTGCCACATGTCACGCTTGACTACGATGTCACGGTGGTCGGTTTTAACTTTGTTTTGTTGGTCTTGTTCATGTTTATAGACAAACAAAGAAATATTTTCATCAATTATATTCGATCACAATGTAACCGACCAACTTCATAAGAAATATTGTTGAAGATGGTCATAAATAATCTATTTTGATCATTTTTGTATTACACCATTTTATTTTTTGGAAAAACACTAATATATTATTTGAGATTATATAATATAATATATATTTGCACTAAGCTGTTTTTTTTATAAATTACATAATGTGGTTGAAAAAAATTGTTGTATTTAGTACCAATTCTTTACTCGTATAAATTGTTTAACTTAATTAATTTAGAAATACATATTTCATAAAAAATAAGTAAATTAGTTTGGTATTAAGAAATAGTGTAATTTTGAAAAAAAAGTAAGAAAAGTGAGTAAAGTGATCGTACTCATCAATATTATATATATATATAGGGGCTACTCCAATAGAAACCTCCTTATAATGAAAACTAAAAACTAAACTAATTTTTTTTTTAAATCTCGTCAAAACATAGCATATATGGTATGCAAATTGATCGTTACGAGATGGAGAAAAATACAGTGAAGTCGGATTTCAAAAAAAGTTCACCGATTAACGGGAAAAATCAAATCAAAAACGGAAGGGAAAAGCTGGAATTATGTGTAGGAGGGAGCATATTAATCCTGTGTACTACATGTAGGGGGCCTTTAGATTAGATTGATATAAGGGACGAGATTAGTTTCTTGTTTTTATTTTAATTTTAGTTTCTATTTGATTATTTGTCTATATATATATATCTATATATATATAACTAGTGTAGTGGAAAAGATAGTGGATGTAAATGAGTAAAAGATAGTGGATGTAAGTGAGTAATTAATTTCTATGTAATAAAATTTTACATTTTTGAGTAACTTTGAAAATGTATAGAATTGAGACGGAGAGAGTGGGAAATATGCACCAATTACAAAATTCAAAAATTTATCATTTGCAATTGTGTTTTTGGATTACTAAATAAAATAATAAATTTAATAAATATTTTATTTTGATATTTATCATACAACTATAAAAAACAAACAAAAAAGTTATTTCTTTGTTTTTAAACCTTACAAAGAATATGAACTAAAAAAAATAATAGAGAAATATAAAAATTACTTGATTGAAGAATTTTAGGTAAAGAAATTTCTGACAAATTTCCTAGAAATTTCGAATGTTTTATATACCATTGCCTACAATAAATCTGGCCATTTCACTACAACAAATCTGGCCATTTACGACGGTTTTTTTGAACTGAAATCGTCGTAATTGAGCCATTTATGACGGAAAAAAATCGTCGTTTTTGGTCGAGTAGTAAGTTCGTTTTTTCGTCTCAAGATAAAATTGCGTCGCAAGTTAGGAAGTAGGAGCCCACATACTGAATAAAATAATAAATCTACTTACGACGGAATTTATCGTCGTAAGATACCAGAATACGACGAACAATAACGTCGTAAGTTATGTACTTACGACAGAAAAAACGTCGGATATTACTTTACGGGACCCACTTTTAATAAGATAAAACATAATTTACGACGGAAAAAAGCATCGTAAGTTAGAAATTTCCGACAGAAAAATCATCGTATTTTAGAAGGTGGGGCCTACAAGCTTGAAAATGAAAATTCAAAAAAAAAATTAAATATGAAAATATATACATTACGACGGAATGTTTGAACGAAATGTTTGAAGAACAACCGTCATAAGTTTGTTTTTCCAGAATAACCAAATACTAATTTTTCAGTATCCAACCATTTTCGGCTTCCAATTTAAATTCTAAACCTAAACCTGAAATCAGTGGCAATTGACCTGTGCACCGAAAGAACACACACTTAGAGCACGAGAAATAATAAACGACAACATTCTATTGCTAGACACAAATCTAACACAGTAGTGACAAAAATATGTCATTTGTCTTCTGTAAACTGCAGTTTATACAAATATAGAAAAAACAATAAAGTTAAGTTAAAAAAAATAATAAATCTTGTATCATGACTAAATAAGTATGGAAATCATGTTCATGTATGAGAACCATTTATAATTGGGTCAATCTATCAAATACTGCAATATGCAGAGAATTAAAAACCACACAAACACAGAAACATATCTTTGGACCCTAAATGCTTACTACTGTAAAATTAAACTTTGAACTATTTAACTATATATTTCTGTCAAATTAGCCTATTACCTGACTATTTGGAAATTAAATACACATTTCGAAAGCACTTCAGTTCTCACCAAGTTGGTACAAGCAGGGTACCATTATTGTAAACATTTGATTTAGAGCAAGTGAACTTATAATAAATCATTGACATGCAGTGTACAAAGAGAATATACTAATTGACTCAACTACTTGACTAAAAAAGCAGGACATATATTTAGCAGGATACATAAACAAATTTAGGAAAATACCTGAACAGCCAATATTTTATCTAAATTTGAAGAATCCACACCATGCAACTGGGAAATTTGACTGTTTGACTTGCAATGAGATGCAAGAATCTCCAAAACAGCTTTAATTTTTGAAGAAATATAGTCACTCTGCAAAATTGACGACTTTTCAGGTTGAGATTAACTAGAAGGTTTATCAACTTGGTTATTAGATAGATACCTTCTTAGGGTAGCTTTGGAGAACACAAGATCAGGAGCAAGTTGCTAACATGTTCGCACATTGTGACAATTGCATCTTTAGGTGGATGAACTCTGTCTAATCTGGCTTATTTTAGTAACATCGTTATTTATGACATCTTGGTCATTATGTATTAAAAAATGTAAGATCATTTTCTTTTACATGTACACTCAGTATATATTGAACACAACACATGGGGCAATATTATATACATATATTAACTAAAGATACTACAACTAGAATAGATAATACAAGTTAATGATCACAATCAATTATAAAATAATAAGTTCCTATAACAAAATAAAAACTATCTACTTAGTAAAAAAGAAAAAAAACAACTTACAGGAAACTAAACATTCCAGGGATATTGAGATTAAATTTACCATTTCTTGTTATCAAGAACTGTTCATCAACAGGCAAGTATGACTTCCTCTTGCTTGGTTCACCATATTTCCTGCCAATCAATAGAACAAGTTTTTTTAAGAACTTTCCACCTAAACCAAGCAAAACGAACAGATAAAAAGCAATACATTTTTACCATATCCTTCACTACAACCCTATTAATCAATAGATGTACGGACTATACAGTCACATATACTGCTATAGCATATGCAATAGAGACACTGTCATTATCCCATCAAAATTCAATCGGCAATATCAATAACTAACAAGTCTGACTAAGAAAATCCGATCTGGAACTATACAGTTAATTGATTAGAAGAACAAAGTTTTTTTATGTAGCCATTCTTACATTGCTAATATATCGAATTCGAATGTGATCAATTTATTTGGATCTAATTCATTCTGGTTCACTGAATTATATAACAAATTAATTGTCTACTGGTTCAGTGTCAGTGTTTTTGGGGTTTCTGCCAACTCAATGCAGTGTTCTTATGGTCAAAGGGGAAATAGTGTACCAACTATTCTACTTACGATGAAAAAGCGTTTGTATTCAGGAGGAGGCCTTCAGGTACAATCTTCCCAAAATAAACTGATCTATAGTTGGTTTGATTATGATATGATTTTGAACGGTGTATAACATGTGATTTGCTCGAAGGCAGAAAAAAATTTCCGGATTAATGCAGAGAATACAGAAGAGGAAAGTGTTAGAAACCATCTGAACAGAGGTGTAGTAGCGCGTGGTATTGATGTACATTGTCTGGTAGGCTTAATTAAAGTATTCAGCACATTATGTTAATATCCAGTTGGCCATGATATAAGTCTCTAGTTCAGTATCGAAATATTACACATATTGTTTCTAATGTTAGGCATCCGTCCTTGACCTGATTCGTCTAAACTGTCATCAGCCAGTGAATACTGAAGAACAACCTGCAACTTGAGATATATATATATATATATATGTATGTGTATTGCGTTAAACCTGAGGAAACAGATATGCAGAAACTGAACTAACTTTTTATTGACTGCAATGCTCTACTAAATAATACAAAACGAGACTCAAACGTTAACCACGTTCCCTACAAACCAGGTACTAGAAACTGACTCCTACTAAAACTCTGCACTACTAACTTATTCAAATGCAGGCTCCTAAAACTACTCTCACGACCAGACTTGGTCAATACATACATGAAACCAAAGTAAACTAGTTATTTAAATAAACTAAACATAATAAATATAAACTTAGTTTAGATTAATTCCAACAAACTCCCCCTTAATCTAAACTAGTTTATTTCAGACAAATTTTTGACACCCAGGAGACTCCGCATCTTATCAAACTTAACGATAGGCAATGCTTTAGTGAGCGTATCAGCTCGTTGTTCCTGCGTTTTCACATACTCCAGTTTAATGTCTCCGCGTTCCACACAATCTCTGATGAAATGATAACGTATGTCAATGTGTTTCGATCGACCGTGAAACACCGGATTTTTGGCTAGGTTTATAGCTGATTTATTATCGACATACAATAGCACTGGACCTGGGTCTTTACCTGCAACTGCTGCCAACAAGTTCTTCAGCCATATACCCTGACAGGCAGCCACCGTGGCTGCCATGAACTCCGCTTCACAGGAGGATAGAGCCATGCATTTCTGCTTCTGAGAGACCCATGTAATGACACTTTCATTTAGATAGAAAACAACCCCCCCTGTGCTTCTTCTGTCGTCAATATGTCCTGCCAAATCACTGTCCGAGTACCCTGTGAGTTCATTGTTGCCGCTGTTCTTGCTGTACATCAAGCCATAATTAGTTGTACCCTTTATATAACGTAATACTCGTTTAACAGTGATGAGATGCAGAACCGTGGGTCGTTCCATATAACGACTCACTATACCAACCGAAAAAGCTATATCCGGCCTGGTATGAACTAAGTATCGAAGGCCGCCCACCAAACTCTTATACTCTGTTGAGTCAACAGCCTTTCCATGAGGATCTTTTGTAAGCACCAATTTTGGGTCCATCGGATACTTTGTTGGGTTACATCCTGCCATACCAGCCTTCTCAAGAATCTTATTCGCATATGCAGATTGTTTGAGCTCCACGAAGCCTTCCCCCTGTGTCACCTGAATTCCCAGATAGTAAGACAACAAACCAAGATCACTCATCTCGAAATGTTGCTCCATTTGTTGCTTGAATTTCTTTATTCCTGCTGTGCCCATTCCTGTTATTAGAAGATCATCAACGTAAACAGCAATGACCAGGCTTTCATTTCCTTCCCGCCTCATATACACGGCATGCTCGTAAGGGCATCTAGTCAGACCCATCCCTTCAAGGCACTTATTCAGTTTTGAATACCAAGCCCTTGGGGCCTGTCGAAGACCATACAAGGCTTTGCTCAATTTATAAACTAAGTGCTCCTGACCTTTCTTTATAAATCCTTCTGGCTGTGAGACATACACTGCTTCACTTAGTTCACCGTTCAGAAAAGCCGACTTTACGTCTAAATGGTGGATTTCCCATCCATTTTTAGCAGCCAGTGCGAGAAGGAGCCTGACCGTTTCAAGTCGTGTCACCGGGGCAAAAATCTCATCAAAGTCAACGCCCCGCTCTTGCACATAACCTTTTGCGACGACTCGAGCTTTATACTTCACTATGTTCCCACCAGTGTCTCGCTTAGCCTTGAATATCCATTTTAGGTCAATCGTCTTTTGTCCATCAGGCAGCTTAGTGAGGGTCCAGGTCTGATTTCTTTCAATAGCTTCTATCTCTCTTTCCATTGCTTCTCTCCATTCCCTTTTCTTTGTTGCTTGGCTATAGTTGAAAGGTTCATCCACACCCATCAGTAATAATTCATCTGACAGCTCCACTTCCTCTGTTTCATCGTACAGTTGACTCAATAATCATAGTTTTCGTGGTTGGCTACTTTCTGAACTCTGATTTTCACTACCCATCGAGGATGTTATAGACTGCGGAGTGTTTTGATCAGAACTAGTGTTGTGATCTGAACTTGTTGCCTCTATTGAATTTATACTCCCACCTCCAGTGTACCGTGACTGCATTGGAGTGTTATACTCTGCACCGAATTCTGTACCGCCCGTCTCGCCAAGTGCTTTGTCAAATAGAGTATAATTCCCATGATGAGCTGTTGTATAATTTTCTACCTGGTTCCATGACCATCTCGCCTTTTTATCGAATACGATATCTCGGCTTATTAAAATTTGCTTGGTCAAAGGATCATATAATCTATATCCTTTTGTGCCAGCCTCTCTACCAAGATTAATTACAGTCCGACTTCGATCATCCAACTTTCTTGTATGGATAGAAGGAACTTTCATATATGCAATACACCCAAAGATTTTTACGTGCCCAAAGTTTGGCTTCTCACCTGTCAACACCTCATGAGGAGTTTGTGTAGAGAGTGCTCGTGTGGATAATCGATTCAGAATGTATACAGAGTGCCTGACTGCCTCTCCCCATAAGAAAGCCGATAAATCAATAGATTTCAGAAAACTTCGTGTCATTGCTACCACCGTACGGTTGCGCCTTTCGACTATGCCATTCTGTTGAGGCGTATACGGGGTAGTATATTGTCTGTGGATACCGTTTTCTTCACAGTACGAGTTGAAACTCCGAGAACAAAATTCGCCACCGCGGTCTGTACGCAATGCCTTTATCTTGTTTGACCCATTCCCTACCAGAGCTCGAAATCTTTTGAAAGCGTCAAAAGCTTCACCCTTTTCCCTGAGCATATAGACCCACATATATCTAGTATAATCATCAACGAGGAGAAGAAAGTACCTGTTTCCACTTGGTGTTTCGGGTGTCATTGGACCACAAAGATCGCCATGGATCAGCTCGAGAATTTTGTTTGCTCTGTATTGTGACTGTGCGGGGAATGGTTTCCTGACCTGTTTAGCTATCAAACAACCCGAACAATGTTCTTTTGGAGCAGTTATAATCGGTAGACCCTCCACCATCTCATTCTTAGACATGAAGCTCAAAGCCTGAAAATTAACATGCCCCAGACGCTTGTGCCACAGCCAAGAAGTCTCCTCTGCCTTGGTTAACAAACAAGTAGATTCATGATTTTCAAGTTCAATTTTATACAATCTATTTCCTGATCTCTTGACCCTCATAAGAAGTCTTCCCCGTTCATCATATATCCAGAGCCAATCCCCATTAAGCACTACTTTATTTCCATCCTCAGCAAGTTGTCCAAGACTTATAATATTATTACGGAGATTCGGGATGTAATATACCTCACGAAAAATCTTTTCTTCTCTGTTCTTGCATTTAAATGCCACTGTCCCTTTACCCTTTATGTCAACCGTAGACCCGTCTCCGAAACGAACCTCCCCTGTCACTTTCTCATCCAACTCACTAAATTTGAATCTTTGCCCGGTCATGTGATTACTTGCGCCGTTATCAAGGTACCAAATGTTTGACACTCTTTTGCCATTTTCACCGTCTACAATCAAACCTGGGATTACATTCCTTTCATTCAGAAACAATTTTTGTTGCCCGCATTCTGCCATTAACAGCGCTGGTTCATCATCAGTGGTCTGTAACATGTTGACCTCCGCATGTTGGTCCTTCTCTCGTTTGGGCTTTCGACACTCGGCCGCATAGTGACCATAGGCAAGACAGTTGAAACATCTAATTTTGCTCCTATCTCGCCCCATACGAACACCTTCGTTTCCACGATAGTCACCTCCATTTTGACGTCCCTTTGAGTTAGACCTTTTGAGCCACTCATCTCTGGTTAACAACAATTGACCACTCTCTTGTTTTTCTCTCTTAACCCACTCATCCTCTGTGAGTAATAATTGTCCACCCACAGGTTCTTCCTGACCCTTGAGTCGTTCTTCATGGGCCTTTAAAGACCCGACTGCCTCCTCTACCGACATTTTCTCGAGATCACCAAACTGTTCAATTGTGGAAGCTATCTGCAGAAATTTTGTTGGTACTGCCCTTAATAATTTTTTCACAACGTAGCTTTCTTCCACACTTTCACCCAAAGCTCGGATGTTTGCAACTAACCCATTCAATTTAAAGCAAAAGTCGTCCGGCAGCTCCCCGCTTTTCATCTTCAAGGACTCAAAATCTGCTTTCAATGTTTGTACCTTTGCCCTTTTAACACGCTCCGCACCGAGACACATAGTTTTAAGTGCCTCCCATGCTTCTTTAGCAGTGGTTTTCTCAGCAAGTGACAAGAGGAAATCCTCAGGTATTCCTTGAAAGATTGCTGCTAAAGCGAGTTTATCGACGGTCTCGTCCACATTCCCCTTAGGATCTTTGGGTTCTATAGCTTGCCACACCCCATGTGCTTGCATGAACACCTTCATCTTAATAGCCCATGCGGTGTAGTTTTCTCGCGTCAACATCGGATAGTTCAGACCAACTCCACCCTCTCTTACTTTCCCATTCCCTGCTTCCATCGTTGTTCCCCTGGGCATATATTTTGTCATCCGCCAGAGGCCTGGCTCTGATACCACGTGAAGAACAACCTGCAACTTGAGATATATATATATATATATATATATATATATATATAACTGTATGTGTATTGCGTTAAACCTGAGGAAACAGATATGCAGAAACTGAACTAACTTTTTATTGACTGCAATGCTCTACTAAATAATACAAAATGAGACTCAAACGTTAACCACGTTCCCTACAAACCAGGTACTAGAAACTGACTCCTACTAAAACTCTGCACTACTAACTTATTCAAATGCAGGCTCCTAAAACTACTCTCACGACCAGACTTGGTCAATACATACATGAAACCAAAGTAAACTAGTTATTTAAATAAACTAAACATAATAAATATAAACTTAGTTTAGATTAATTCCAACAAATACAGCACTTGTGTGAGATAAGAAGACTAGATGCTAGTCAGTGTTGAGTTTGATTCATGGAAAAGAACTCTTGATTTAATGCTCAGTATGTCGCTAAGTTGTGAGCCTATTTTAATTATTGAGGTAGGATCCACGTAGAGAATCAATTTATAAGCGGCATAGTGCTCAGTGCATACATTCTGTTCAAGACAAACTCAATAATTCTAATGTGAAAGTATATTATCTATACTGCATATCTATGTTGTTGCGATTTAGCCATAATAAGGAAATGGTATACTGTATATATATTGTCACCTGGTTGACTACGAAAGTAACCATTTTGGTCTAGTTCGGTCTCTGTGAGTGTGTAATATAACAGGGGAAATGGTAAATCTTTCAAGTGATCACCAGAGGATAGATCAAAACAGAATCACAGGTTCCTGCATCGAATATAGTTTACTATTTTACTTCTTTTAACCCAGAAAGCACTACAAGTCTACAACTTTATAGCTGATATATACCTTGATCAGATTTCTGATTCTGAACAGGTTTGCTTATAGGCTCAGCAATATCCCTTTTTATTTTCACCTTGCATGTAAGAAGAGCATCTATAGTCTGTATTCCATCTGCTACAAAGCTATCAACAAACAAAAAACCAAAAGCATAAACTTTCAAGAAATGCAATGCATGAATCCAATATTATGCTAGAAAAGATAAACGTCACCAACCTTAGAGCTGACACTGCTCTTGGAACGCCACAGTACTCTTTGAAACTGTGGAGTACCTTAGATTGTGACAAGTAAAGACCTGCGTCAAGGCCAGGTACATAAAGCATAACAACTTTGCGAATCAGGGGTTTGTTCTGCATATCGGAAGACAACTCAGCATTACACACACCAAAAATATTGAATATGATATGCAAGTGCCAATCTGGAAAAAAAAAATCCTTCTTAAACAAAGAAATGGTAATATTGAACTATATTAGCTGATTTGTTATTTATTGATATTTTCCCACAAGGCTGTTCTTCACAATTCAAATTATTTTGTATTCTCTAAGCAACACAAACAAAAACAAATAAATACAAATCTACCAGATAAATCACTACAAGAAAATCAGTAGCTAATTACAGTACAATTTACAAAATCCACGCAAATATATATACAAAGAGAGGGAAAGAGAGGGGGAAGGAGAGAGGGAGAGAGAGATATATGAGCATAGAGAGAGGGGAGAGAGATATGCATACCAGGAAGAGAGAGAGAGAGAGACGCCTTCCTTGAATCCAAAAATAAGCCCCAAAGCCCTAGTTTTGAAGACGGACTAAAACCCCAAATTGAAGTCGAATTTAAACCCTAAACGAAACCATAACTAAAGCCCCGGTGAAAGAAGCATACGAATCAACCAAAGGAGGCTAGAAATAAAGTAAACATTTATGTATGTATAGATTTTGCATAACCAGGAGAGGGGGGAGGGAGAAAGAGAGGGGAAGAGTGAAGGGGAGAGAGAAAAGCAAGAAAGAGAAAATGAAAATAAATTCAGATCTGAAGCAATTAGATTATTACACTGTCCTGTTTCTCAAAAGGCGTGGTGTTTTATTTTGGAAAAATCAGAAATAAAGGTCCATTTGCCCCTTTAATTTTCACTTATGTTTCAATAAATTTTTTATTAAAATTTAAGTAGATTAAATATTGATAATTATTTTAAATATAAATAAATATATTTGGCTTTAATTTGGCTTGTCATTTTAACAGTCAAACTCGAGTTTGACTAGTACAACTAACTACTGTTTACTTCTGAATTTGTGTTTCGATTATTTTAAAAATATTTCTCAACAATCCAACCGTATGGATGTCAATAAATATATATATTAGTGATATAACCAAAATTTCATATGAAAATAATTTTATTTGGTTTGACATTTTAACAGTCAAACATGATTTTGACTAATACATCTAATCAGTGTTTACTTTTGAATTTGTGTTATATTTATTTTAAAAATATTTTTCAACGATCCAACCATATGGATGTCAATATATATATATATATATATATTAGTGATATAACCAAAATTTCATATCAAAATAATTTTATTTGGTTTGACCTTTTAACAGTCAAGCATCAGTTTGACTAGTACAGCTAACTGGTGTTGAATCTTGAATTAAGGTTTCGATTATTTTAAAAATATTTTTCAACGATCCAACGGTATGGATGTCAATAGATAAATATATTAGTGATATAACCAAAATTGCATATCAAAATAATTTTATTTGGTTTGACATTTTAACAGTCAAGTATCAGTTCGACTAGTACAACTAACTAGTGTTGAATCCTCAATTAGTGTTACGATTATATTAAAAATATTTTTCAATAATCCAACCGTATGGATGTCAATAGATAAATATATTAGTGATATAACCAAAATTTTATATCAAAATAATTTTATTTGGTTTACCATTTTAACAGTCAAGCATCAGTTCGACTAGTATAGCTAACTAGTGTTGAATCCTGAATTAGTGTTACGATTATTTTAAAAATATTTTTCAATAATCCAACCGTATGGATGTCAATAGATATATATATTAGTGATGTACCCAAAATTTCATATCAAAATAATTTTATTTGGTTTGACATTGTAGCAGTCAAGCATCAGTTTGACTAGTACAACTAACTAGTGTTGAATCGTGAATTAGTGTTACGATTATTTTAAAAATATTTTTCAATAATCCAACCGTATAGATGTTAATAGATAAATATATTAGTGATATAACCAAAATTTTATATCAAAATAATTTTATTTGGTTTGCCATTTTAACAGTCAAGCATCAGTTCGACTAGTACAACTAACTAGTGTTGAATCCTGAATTAGTGTTACGATTATTTTAAAAATATTTTTCAATAATCCAACCGTATGGATGTCAATAGATATATATATTAGTGATGTACCCAAAATTTCATATCAAAATAATTTTATTTGGTTTGACATTTTAACAGTCAAGCATCAGTTTGACTAGTACAGCTAACTAGTGTTGAATCTTGAATTAGTGTTTCGATTATTTTAAAAATATTTTTCAACGATCCAACCTTATGGATGTCAATAGATATATATATTAGTGATATAACAATATGTAGTCACTAATAATACTTGTAATTAAAAGAAAAAGAGAAACAATAGGTCATAAATAAATGCTTTTAATAAAAAAGGGCCAAAAACAATATAAATGAATTTTATAATCTTTTGAGCATATTTTGTGATTATAATATAATAGGTAATTAAGGTTGGAGGCCATGGAAAAATCATTTTAGAGGAGAACTTAGAAATCATATAATCATTAATTAGAATATAACTTATGATGTCTATATCTCACTTGTGTACTTTCTAAATACCTGTTTGTATTAATTTCACCTATATTAACTTACGACCAAATATGTCACATTGGATGAGTCTGAGTCGGAAATGACTTTTCGATCTATGATAATGGTCATTACGGATCAAAAAGGTAATAAATAACTTTTTCATTTTCTTGAGTATTGGTCTCACCCATTTACATGGCAGCAAGTTTGATAACCGACCAAGTTTTTGGTTACTTTTAAATCTACAATTCACCTTTGCTTGGTCCCGGTTTTTCCTACTTGGCATGTATGTGCCACATGTCACGGTTGACTAGGATGTCACGGTGGTCCGTGTCAACTTTGGTTTGTTGGTCTTTTTCATGTTTATAGACAAACAAAGAAATATTTTCATCAATTATATCCGATCACAATGTAACCGACCAACTTCATAAGAAATATTGTTGAAAATGGTCATAAATAGTCTATTTTGATCATTTTTGTATTACACCATTTTATTTTTTGGAAAAACACTAATATATTATTTGAAATTATATAATATAATATATTTGCACTAAGATGTTTTTTTATAAATTACATAATGTGGTTGAAAAAAAATTGTTGTATTTAGTACCAATTCTTTACTCCTATAAATTGTTTAACTTAATTAATTTAGAAATACATATTTCATAAAAAATAAGTAAATTAGTTTTAAAAGTTCAAATTTGAATGATTCATGTAGAACTTTTAAATATTAGTCTCTCGGTCCCTTTGAAATATATACTAATGGTTTGGTATTAAGAAATAGTGTAATTTTGAAGAAAAAAAGTAAGAAAATTGAGTAAAGTGATGGTACTCATCAATATTATATATATATATATAGGGGGCTACTCTAATACAAACCTCCTTATAATGAAAACTAAAAACTAAAATAATTTTTTTGTTAAATCACGTCAAAACGTGGCACATATGGAGAAAAATACAGTGAAGCCGGATTTCAAAAAAAGTTCACCCATTAACGGGAAAAATTAAATAAAAAACGGAGCGGAAAAACTAGAATTATGTGTAGGAGGGAGCATATATATCGTGTGTACTACATCTAGGGGGCCCTTGGATTAGATTGATGTAAGGGCTGATATTAGTTTCTAGTTTTTATTTTAATTTTAGTTTCTATTTGATTATTTGTATATATATATATATATATATATATAACAAGTGAGTAGTTAATTTCTATATAACAAAATTTTACAATTCTGAGTCACTTTGAAAATGTATAGAATTGAGACTGAGAGAGTGGGAAATATGCACAGATTACAAAATTCAATAATTTATCATTTGTAATTGTATTTTTGGATTACTAAATAAAATAATAAATTTAATAAATATTTTATTTTGATATTTATCATACAACTATAAAAAACAAACAAAAAAGTAATTTTTTGTTTTTAAACCTTACAAAGAATATGAACTAAAAAAAATAATAGACAAATAGAAAAATTACTTGATTGAAGAATATTAGTAAAGAAATTTCTAAGAAATTTCCTACAAATTTCTAATGTTTTATATACGAGCCCCTATATAAACTATATAAACTTAAGGGTGTTGCACATACTCCATAATCCCTAATTCCTTGACGGCCGCCCCAATCTTACCATATTCCAGAACTTCAAAATTTAGTATATGACCAACCAATTGAGCTGCAAAGATGGTGAGGAGAGCGGATCAGGGGAAGACATCAGGGTCTTTGTGCTAAAGGTACAACTAATTTCTAATAAATAAGATTTTGATTTGCTTTGTATTATAGGTTGACACTTTTAATCCTTAAATTTTTTCATATGTGTAGCTTTATCAGGGATTGTTCATTATACATCAAAGATCTGGGGAGGTATACATACTAATTCCCTTTTTGATTCTTTTATATTGATTTTTATTTATTTTTATTAAAATAGTGTAATGTTTTGCACAGGAGGTGATAGGAAAGGTCACCCTATCACAGTTGCGGCTAAAGGGAGTTCTGCATAATCTTGCCCCAAAACTCGAAAAGTGCGGCAGCCATCACAGTTGACCCCACTGTAGCAGCACAATACATCCGTCTGTTTTGCCCCTTCTTCCCATAAACCATGTCTCGTATTAGGTCATCTGAGTCGAATGAGGGTTTCATTGATTGTCCAAGGAGGTGGTAGTCATCCTCTTTGTCACTGTCCTTGTTGTACTAATTTTTTTATCATCTATTATCTTTTAAATTCAAGCAATGTAATCGTAGTAACCGGTTTGGAAATAATAGATAAATTAGTATCATGTTAATTATTATTAATCAAATATTGTTAAATTTGTGAGGATCTATATGCAGATATCTTAAATTGATAATATTAATTATCTCTTGTATACATTACTCAAAACTACAACAAAGAAGAGTTTATTTCATTTACTTTTATATAAATTATATAGCCATAACATCTTTTTATTGATTATTAACTATAAATTAAATTTTTAAAATTGAAATAAGTAACAATTACTTTATATAGACAAAACTTTTAAATAATATCTATCCAACATTCCTATCAAGCAAAGTCTATATAATATGTAATATATCAATTGTATAATAATTTCAAACTAATTTTACTTTACTTATAAGTATTGTTTTGTATGTGTTTAAAAGCCTAGCACGTGTGGAGATAAATTTAAAATAAATTTAGTTGGCCAACAATCATCCAAAACAAAAATAAACTCCAAAGAACCCAAAATTTAATATATAAAATAAATTTCTAATCCACAATTAAATTCAAATGTAAACAAAAACAATATGTAATCACAAAGAAATGCTTTTAATGAAAAGAAAATGAGAAAAAAAAATGATAAGTAGTGCACCAATAACATCTAATTATGTAAAAAAAGATTAGAAAAATAAAATTATTAATATTATATAGGGATAAAAAAATATAAATGAATTTGAGGATCTCTTGATCACATTTTCAATTATAATATAATAGGTAATTAAGGTTGTAGGCCATGCGAAAATCCTTTCACACGAGACTATAAAAATCATATAATCATTAATTAGCTTATAATTCTTCTATGTCATTGTGAAATAATGATGAAAATGCCTATGTCTATAGCATTCTTGGAAAACTCTACACTTTCTTCGAACCACCCCTTTTTTTGATTGACCAATTTATTTATTTATTTTTTTCCAAATTTATAGCAGATTTCATTAATAACATGAAAAAAATTCAATCGGTACAAACTCCCAATTCATCATGCAACCAGGTTGAAAAACAAATAGACGAACTAAATAATTAGCCTCTTTGTTTCCGGATTGCTTAACTGACTGAATACAAATATTCTGAAAATTAAAAATAAAGATAATGGTTTCTCGAGCGATCCAGCCTGCATCTCCACCGAAAACAGTAGTTTCACAATTGCCCTCACATTAATTCCATGGATCGTACAATGTTCAGAGGACTCAATTGCAAAAACTGAGAGGGCCCTCGTGTTATGAACAAAAATATTTTGTGAGAGGTGAGCACATGCGCTTTTCACTACCGTATAAAAAGCACCCCAACTATCTACCTGCCGGACACCATCTATAAATAATAACTCAATTAAACGAAACGAAAAAGAAGCGAATTTTTGAACAGAATCCAATATTTATTGAAAGGAAGTTAAAAACAAATGATAAAAATGTTATATGGATGCAGAGAGAGGATGAAGATAGAGATGAAGATGGGTAGAAGGGTGAAGAAGGAGGTGTGATGATTAGGGTTAAAGGAAGATGGGGCGGCCGACTCTCATCGAGAGAGAGGGAGAACTGATTGACCAATTTTTTAATACTCTTTTTGACATATAATTCTAAACACTCTTTAGCCTTTCCGGGTTTTTGCATCTTCAAATGCCTTAATTAATAGAAAGAACTTAGGTGTGTGTAATGTACATAATTATAAAAATAAAAATAACATACAACAAACTTCTTGGTAACTTCTTCAGCCCATTTTGAATTTTGTGCAAGAATGGCAATACACGTGTATGCCCAACTGCCCATTTTGAACGAATAGTCGCATTCAATATCTTCACTGTTGTATCATTGTGTATACTTTAAAATTAATTTTAATGTAGTCAGTCATAAACACAAAAGCTTCATAATCTATGAGCTAATCTTATTCATATTTTTCATATACATTTTGAAGTTGAATGAGATTTATACGATAAACATATATAAATAATTACTGTCCCGCTTGGAATTTGATGCGGCATGGTGTTCTTGGGTTCTTTTCCCTAAACTTGCGATCGAAATGTGATCTAGGTCATTTCCATGCCCGGGTCTCTATATTGGTCTTACAAGTGTTTTTCGTAATCTTACGGGTGTTCTGATTGCGTGGAGAAGGTAGACTAGGTGTTCGTAAAATAGCACAAGTTCTTCGACTAAGTCCACGACCACGTCCCATGTCTCTAATTAGCATTTTCCCTGCATACTACAAAGTAATTAGAAAATATTTCCAAGTAATTAGATATCATTCATGCAAGATACTAAATATAACAAAAAAAACATAATTTCCAAGTCAGATAAATCGTCAAAATAATGAAAAACTAATAAAACAAGATCAAAAGCATTGATAAAATTCTACATACTCTCATTTCATATCATACGATTAAACTTAGAAATCTTAATTCGTATTCGTAAATACAACTCATAGAGAACTAACAACATTAAACCCATATCAAATAAAGACCCAAATAAACCCCCCTCTAGCTCTTACGCAAACATAGGTATACATAATCGAAACTTGATGTACATGACACAAAATAACAATACAACTTACTAATTGTATAATTTACATATTTTATTCATATTAAATCATAAAAAATGAACAATAACAACTAATGAAGCTCAAAAAACTAAAGTCTTTGAAGAACATATAACAGTGAGATTTAACTCTTACCAAGTTAATAAAAAATTTATAAAATATAGATCATGAAAAACACATTCAGTTATTAGTTTACTATAGAGAGCCACGTTTATTCTCTCCTTCTCCATCATACTTATACATATATATGTATAAACATGAATACACCGTACACATAAAAAAATCATATGAACAACACAATTGAAACAAATTAAGACAGCCACATTCATTCTCTCTATATATCACACTCATACCTATAAATATATATATATATATATATATATATATATATATAAATGCATATATATGTATAAAGAGGAACAAAAGATATACATATAAAGAACACACAAAATAAATTACAAAAGATATACATATAAAGAACACACAAAATAAATTAAATAAGTTAGCAAATATAGGTAATTAGGATAACGCATTAATGTTATATATAGTCTATATGTGGTCTTATCTCTTTCAAATTAGTTGTTGATTAAATGTAATCCAACTAATAAATTTACAGTTTTAGGACAATATTTTTTCAAATCTAACCTAAATAAGTTTTCTAATTTATTTACCCAAAAGTAAATGATTATTTAAAGAATACTTATATAGTAATTATTGAACTTTTGTAAAATGGTTTAGAGTTTCATGCAATAAGGGAAAATATAATGGGTTCGTATTAGTTTTCATTCTAGGAAAATAACGACATCATATTTACTATATACACCCTTTTTATCATCTATGCAACTCATGACAGATACTTAATTATTTAATAATGAATAGGAAAGTAGTGTATTGGTTCAATTAAATGGCGGGTCATTGTTGTACTTCTAAGCATTGCATGTTTATTTATACGCATTTGTATACTTATTTCTTATTTAATTATTAACATATTTAAATTTTGTATAAATTAGTTGTACTTTCTATATATTTACATGTTTACTTAGATGTACTTATATACTTATTTCCTATTTTACTAACCTACTTTAATATTACACATTAATAAAATATTAATCAGATATTCATATTTATGATTAAACGAACACAAAACTAGTATATTCTCATTATTGGATTTCTTGAGCTTTCTAGGACTTACTTACGGTTTCTTATGTTAGCTTTAATGTTGATATATCATAGAAATCCTTTAGAAAATTACTCCATTCACCACTTGATTAATAAAAAAGAGAGTCTTCTTAACTGTTAGTGGATTTCCCTTCAAAGTCTTAGTTATTACGGTAAGATAACATGTATGGTTCTTTGTATTTATATTCCATAATCTTTCAAAAATCTTGAGATTCTTACAATACCGAAATCGATTTTCTTGTTTGTCTCCATGCCGACGCACATTAGCAACTTAAATTTTTTTATTAGCTCTAATCTCATTAATAATAATGGCTCTCGTTCATAAAAATTATCTGATCATGTAAATGTATTTGTTACATTGACACACACTAGAAAGACCCTACTTTTGTTTGAATACTCAATTGATTACAATTATTTCCCGTCATACCAGAAAATTTTGATGGCAACATATTTTTGTGAAAGTCATCTCTAAATCACAAAATCTATAATACCACTTTCTAAGAATATAAATGTATAATAAATTGGTTGAGATTAAGGGAAAGAATTTTTTTTAAGTAATTCCATACAACTTACTCACACAAAATATATACATAAAACTTGCAACATTTAGTTAGTAAGGAGAGATTCTTTAAAAAAATTGGATGAAATTTTCCGCATTGAATTTAAAACAACATACATTTATAATCTTCATATGTACTACCTTTAGTTAGTAAGGAGAGATTCTTTAAAAAAATTGGATGAAATTTTCCGCATTGAATTTTTTGGCTCTCCTAAATTCAATCGATTTTGGTCAAATTTATTATTTGGAAATGGCATGAAATTTCCTATAACTTTTAAAACTTTTGGGGAAAAAGTTGGTGAAAATTCCCCTCTATTTTGAAATTTATATTTCTACACAAATCCGTTTGTATGTATCTAATTTGGCCACATTCAATTGTATTTAGTATATTCAAAATTTTTAATAATTTATTTAAACTATTTAAATATTAGTGAATATTTTAAAAAGTATGTATACACACAATAATAACATTCATCCCAACTACAAGTTTATATGGTATAAAAATATATGTGATGAAAGAACTTTTATTTAAATTTTATGATACTTCCGTGAAATTTAAATATATATTTATAAAAAAAAGTTTAAAAAATTATGAAAGAATTATCGCGTTCCAAGTCGACTGACTACATTCACTATAATTTTTGACAAAATATTAGTGAGCTAATAATTAATGACTTGAGACTCAACTAGTAATTAAATAATTAAATAAATATTTCAAAATTTTATAAATACATATTGGGTATAGAAGTTTTAATAAAATAAAATAAAAAATAGTTCCAAATTTCAGTTCAACAAAATTTGACTACACTTGACTCATTATAACTTAATGACTTGAGACTCAACTAGTAAAACTTTAACCGAAAAGTTTGGTAATTAAATATTTTTATTTATATATTAGACCATCCAACCACATGGATGTTAAAATGGTTACAAGAAAATGTTATATGCAAATTTTAACAATTTTTAATCATTAGACCTCGATTATTTTAACAAATAAGGTATCATTAACTTAACTAAATATTTCACCACACAATCTTTTTCGTGGAATTTATGCTCAAATTGACCAACTTCATGATTTTAAATTTTTTATTAAAATAACAAGTTGTTAATATAATTTATTATATTTTTAATATTATAATATTTGTAAGAAAAAAGTTAATTAATTACAATTTTAATTTTCTAGAAATTATAAGAAAGCATAAGAAAAATATTAATGGACACTCCTAAATTCGAACGGTTACAGTTGAATTTAGTGCCACTTCTGTAGTCCCCTTGCATTAGATCTAACACACCAAATTTAACCCCTAAAACACTCATCTAATGGTTGAAATTACATTTAATAAAACCAAATTATAAGTAAAAAAACAAAAAAAATGATAAAATAAAATTTTTAACCCGAAGCCCTCCTTTCACTCACGTAACCCACCCCTTCTCTTTTTCTCTCTCCCCCTCTATTTCTATTTGTGTCCCTCCCACCATCTTACTCTCCCTCCTCAAGGTAATAATTCGGTAGAGAGCTAGGTAGATAATTTTTCAAAAATTTCCATTTTCTTGATTTTAATTCGAATTAGACTTTTTACTTTAGGTTGTTTATTGATGTGTTTTGAAGTTACGAATCGATAGATCATTGAACATGAGCGTGTAGATAATTTTTTCATGATTTATGATTGACTGTGTTGCTCGATTTACATGCTTGGTATGTGGTGGGGAAATTGTTTATATTAAGGTTTTTTTAGTTTGGTGAATTTTTTGTTAATGTTGTTTTTTTCTTTACAGACGTTCAATTGATTTTGACCCGAATCGGTTAAATGCTAGTTATTTGTAAGTTTGGATATGAATATGAGATTGTTGGGTCAATTTTGAGTGTATTAAATTGAAAAATTGGACTAAAAACTGAGCTTTTTTGGAGAAATTAAAGCTGCTGGAATATGACTGGACCTGGGTAAACTCACTGGAATCTGGAAATTTTCCAATTTCCAGCGAGAGATTTGTCTCTTAAAACTGGTGTTTGTTAATTCAACCGAAGGTGGTGGAATTTAAATTCGCATCTTTGACCATATATGGTCAATTTAATTTTAGGCAGACATTTTAAATTTATTCAAAATATTTAATAGTTTGGGGGGATTTTCAATTTTTTGGTGAAAAGTCAAATTCGACTACCTTGGTCAAATTTTTTGGCATTTATTTTTTAAAAAATGAAGATGGTAAGAAGAATCTAGAACGTCCATTTCAATTCTAGCACTCGTACTTCTTAAAAACATCTGTAGAAGTTTAAATTCACATATGTTAGCTCTATTATGTTAGATGTATGTCTTAATAACCCCACTAAAATTTTAATAGTGCAACTTTATGTAAAGTAAATATTTTTTTTCCAGGACTATATGCTCACCTCTGCCTTTGCTAGAGACGAGGTCTCTGGTGGTGCATACTAAGGCGAGTTTTGGTGAAATTGGCAAATAAATCAAGGTCAGAACTTTTCATAATTGAAATCCATATAACAACATGCACTCTCGCTTTGTTGTAAGATGTATCTACTTATTTGTAACTATGAGCTCTCTTAGCAGGCAAAGATTTATGTTGCAAATTTATTAACCAATCTAAGTTAGAATAACATTGTTATAAGCCCTCACTTCTCTAAGCAAAGAGTATTGATCTCAGATCTTTATTTTAAGTAAGTTAGAGAAGTCACCTTTTTGTATACGAACACGAAAATAAACCTCAAATTCAGTCTAGGTTTTGGGTTTACTTTTGGGTACATGACATGAAATGAAAATACACCAATAGTTAAATAATTAAATAAATATTTCAAAATTTTATAAATACATATTGGGTATAGAAGTTTTAATAAAATAAAATAAAAAATAGTTCCAAATTTCAGTTCAACAAAATTTGACTACACTTGACTCATTATAACTTAATGACTTGAGACTCAACTAGTAAAACTTTAACCGAAAAGTTTGGTAATTAAATATTTTTATTTATATATTAGACCATCCAACCACATGGATGTTAAAATGGTTACAAGAAAATGTTATATGCAAATTTTAACAATTTTTAATCATTAGACCTCGATTATTTTAACAAATAAGGTATCATTAACTTAACTAAATATTTCACCACACAATCTTTTTCATGGAATTTATGCTCAAATTGACCACCTTCATGATTTTAAATTTTTTATTAAAATTACAATTTGTTAATATAATTTATTATATTTTTAATATTATAATATTTGTAAGAAAAAAGTTAATTAATTACAATTTTAATTTCCTAGAAATTATAAGAAAGCATAAGAAAAATATTAATCGACACTCCTAAATTCGACCGGTTACCGTTGAATTTAGTGCCACTTCAATAGTCCCCTTGCATTAGATCTAACACACCAAATTTAACCCCTAAAATACTTATCCAACGGTTGAATTTACATTTAATAAAACCAAATTATAAGTAAAAAAAAATGATTAAATAAAATTTTTAACCCGAAGCCCTCCTTTCACTCACGTAACCCACCCCTTCTCTTTTTCTCTCTCCCCCTCTATTTCTATTTGTGTCCCTCCCACCATCTTACTCTCCCTCCTGAAGGTAATAATTCGGTAGAGAGCTAGGTAGATAATTTTTCAAAAATTTCCATTTTCTTGATTTTAATTCGAATTAGACTTTTTACTCTAGGTTGTTTATTGATGTGTTTTGAAGTTACGAATCGATAGATCATTGAACATGAGCGTGTAGATAATTTTTTCATGATTTATGATTGACTGTGTTGCTCCATTTACATGCTTGGTATGTGGTGGGGAAATTGTTTATATTAAGTTTTTTTAGTTTGGTGAATTTTTTGTTAATGTTGTTTTTTTCTTTACAGACGTTCAATTGATTTTGGCCGGAATCGGTTAAATGCTAGTTATTTGTAAGTTTGGATATGAATATTAGATTGTTGGGTCAATTTTGAGTGTATTAAGTTGGAAAATTGGACTGAAAACTGAGCTTTTTTGGAGAAATTAAAGCTGCTGGAATATGACTGGACCTGGGTAAACTCACTGGAATCTGGAAATTTTCCAATTTCGAGCGAGAGATTTGTCTCTTAAAACTGGTGTTTGTTAATTCAACCGAAGGTGGTGGAATTTAGATTCGCATCTTTGACCATATATGGTCAATTTAATTTTAGGCAGACATTTTAAATTTATTCAAAATATTTAATAGTTTGGGGGGGATTTTCAATTTTTTGGTGAAAAGTCAAATTCGACTACCTTGGTCAAATTTTTTATTTTTGTTAAAGTATTGTTCCTTGATTAGGTTATAACTGTTCGAGTCAACGCTTTAAGAGGACATAAGAGAAACTGCAATAGATTAGTTATTCATTCTCCTAATTTTTGTAACTTAAATTTTAGGGAATGAGTGTACTAGTACAAGGGATTAAGCATCATCTCTCCCAAGACTTTGAAGAAGGAAGACTGTGCATCTTCACTAGTGTAACAGATTTTTTCTTATGTACACACATTTGCAACATCATGCTCTATGATATGATACATTATTTCTCTACTTGTTTGGGGTCAACTTCAACTTTATACTCACATCCGTGTACCTCCAGACTCAACTGCAGTTCAGAAGTACACGGTTTAAGTTCCAACTGTATCATTACTGCAAATGTTTGCTTTCCAGCATGGGTGATGGACCCTGGACCTGCTGTGCATTATGGGTGTAAATTATTAATATTATCAAAACAATTCCATTAGTGTTGCAACTATTCTGAATTTTCAGATGTTGCCAGTAGCCGTGAACCATTTGACCTCTGTGAACAACATTATGGAAATTCCTTTAACCTCCCAAGCCTATTTAACCAGCAGCATAATTCAGAGCACAAGTTTAATAATGTCGGAGGAGCGAGGATCACTATTGCAGGTGTCTTGAGGATGAATGAGAATAAGCTCCTGATTAGCATATCCAGACGACTGGGGCACATGGCTCCACGGGCCCACATGATGAATTGAAGAGGAGAAGTTCCAAAGGTTCAACAGATGTGAATTCAGGAGCAGTTCTCTAGGCTCATCAGATGAGTAATCCAAAAGCATGAGAATCTCTTAGGTTATTAGATTTTTAAACCAAAAATGAGAACTTTATAAGGTACATTACAAAAGGACAAGTGCAAGAGGATAATTGGAATTTAAATCGAAAAGGAGAAGGTCTAGCTGTCTGTCTCTCACATGATAACTACAAAGAGAGAAGTTTTGCAATGAATAAACACAAAGAACAGAAGCAAAACCTGTAATTAAATATCAAACATGTATAAGTATCCCACAAAAAAGCAAGCCGAGCAATGTATCACAAAAAATGGCACCAAAGTATCTTTATCTTCCAACAAGGTCGGCGATTGGCAAAGCGCTTGGTTGGAAATCTAAGAATTTTCGGTTGCATTGCATATGCACATATTCCTGACAAGAAAAGAAAAAAGCTAGATGAGATTAGATGAGATTGTCAAGAAATGTATCTTTACCGCATATGACAAAAGAAGCAAGGTCTATCGACTCTATAAACCACTAAAAAAATTTAATCTTTTCACGTGGTTGTATGCATGATGAAGTAGACTTTCGGTGATGGAGCGTAAAAGAAAGAATTGTAGCACGTCTATTGTGTAATGATTGATGATGATGAAGATAACTCTTTGTGTAATGATTGATGATGATGATGATGAAGATAAATCAACAAAGATAATAGTGGAAATGATGATCCAATCCTCGGCCAAAGTTCTTAACAAATTCCTATATGTTGACACAATTGACATCAGAACGTAGAAGCAATAGTGTAGGTGGGCACCAAAAATATAGGGAGTCTCCATGACATCTATAATGCAATAAGTCAGCTGGTACAAACAACCTTTATATGGTTATTCCTTTGTTTTGTTTAATGATCTACTAAAATTTTAGTAGTGCTTGAGTCACTTTCAAAAGATAAAGAATTCTCCCTAATTTAGGAATCTAAAAAAGTAGATGAATAATATGTTCTTACCTGTGTGCCCTTGAACTTGTTGCTGATCTTCTTCTTGTTGGGACGCAGGTTGGGTCTTGGCTTTGTGACTGTCCTTGCAGAATGAATGTTGGGTATTGGCCTTGGTGTTGCCCTTGATATTGTTCTTGCTGTAGGCGAAACAATAGAGTACAACTACTCAAATTTCAGAAACTAAACATGTTAACATGTTGATGCTTTAAAATAATTAAGATACTAATTTTTAAAAGAAAAACAAAAAATCAAAGCAATTATAATATATTCTAAATGCATTTCTCAGTGCAAATTAATTGTGCTGATCCGCGAGACCTTAAATCTTGAAACACTACAAAGTGTCAAATTTTATTTACAATTACAAAATTGAAATCCTTAATATCATAAAATGAATCCATATATAGTTTAAGTTGGTCACATAGACATATATTTAAATATATATTTCATTCAACACCCATAAAAACATTAATTAATTTCCTACAAAGAGAATAATCACATGAGAGTTAAAAGAATTATCTCAAGTTTATCATTACCTAAGCTTAGAGTTTATAAGGGATAACACAAGATTGTGGGGGGTACTTGTACAAGTAATACACATATGTGTGTAGAAAAATTTTAGTGGGGTTATTAAGACATACATCTAACATAATAGAGCTAACATATGTGAATTTAAACTTCTACGGATGTTTTTAATAAGTACGAGTGCTAGAATTGAAATGGACGTTCTAGATTCTTCTTACCATCTTCATTTTTTAAAAAATAAATGCCAAAATAGTAATATTATAATTTGAATAAATATATTTCATAATATATAGATTTTTAAAAGTAAGTCATATGTTTGGGAGAATATTATATTCGATTTTGAAATGATACAAGTATAATCAAAATTATTTAATTTTCTATCGGAATAGAAGATGGACAATCATAGATAAAAAAACAATAATTAATGTATTATACTTACAAAAACCATCTCATAATCTTCTTCTATATTTATGTGGCTTCTCAAACAAACATTTTAAAAGTATTTTGAGGTTCTGGCGTTAAAAGAAATAAAGCTAGTATGATTAGGCTCATAAATATATTCTATTGAATATTGTATAATTTTTAAAAATAAAATACAATATAAAATATTATGGTTATAATAGTTTGATATTTTGAGTACAAACATGTAGGTAAAACATGATAATGATTTGTTAATCATGTAAATTATATAGTTATTTAAATGCTATAGGGAGAAACCATCTATACTATACTATTATAATTGATTGGTTTGGTCGGTGCTTAACACCTTCCTAAAATATTTGCTACCACCTTCCAAAAAAAATTAAACACATATAATTTATTAAAATATTTAATTTATGTATCCAACATAACTACAAACTCTATCATTTGTAGTAGTTATATCTATATTATACTACTTAAACTCTAACTTCTTTACAAACTCTACTATACCACTTACATAAAAAAATAATTATATCATTAATTTCATATTTACATTATATATTTTATAATTTATTTTCTTTTTATGAAAATAAGTAATTTACAAAAGTATGACAAGAAATATTAAAATTACCGGGCACCGCACGGGTTATAGGATAATTTATCGTACAAAATATATATTATTAATTAATAACATATTGTTCAATTTCAATTAATTTAATAAATTATTTAATAATCTATTATTCTATTTTATATATTTTATTAAGTGTTTTACTTTTAATAAAAAAAAAGGTTAATAAGAATTTGGGCGATTAATAGAGTTTGTAGTTAAATTTGATATATAAATTAATTATTTTAATAAATTATATGTGTCTATATTATTTTGAAAAGTGCTAAAAAAATTTTAGAATAGTGTTAACCAAGATCAAATCAATCAATTATACCATATTTTCCTTGAAAAATGTCAAAATTAATCCGGACAGCGCACAGATTATTAAATAATTTATTTATTTTTTATAAAAATAAGATTATACTAATAATAGAAAAAAAATATTAAAATTAATCCGTGCATCGCACGGGTTACACGCTTGTATAACATTAAAGAAGAATTCAATTATCAAATTATTAGTAACTTTATTTTCTGTGAGATACGAAATAAGGTCATATATATGTTTACTATAATATTTTTGTCCGAATTAGAAAAAAAAGGATTGAAATTTAAGTATCTAATTATAATCAATACATAAAAAAATAAGCGTGCTGAGTCCATTATTACGGTTTAAATAATTATCTTTAGTTTGGTTTCGTTTGAGGGATGCCCTCAGTGTCGAGGAACACGTAATAAAATAAATATTAACTTTCTTTACTAATATTAACTTGCACTTGAATAATTAAAGCAAAAAAACCTTTTGCTTTAATTTTTGTTGATTTGTAACAAAGGGACGTTAAGTTTTTTAGCTATGCGTGTAGGCTTTATGACCCGTAAGTCCACTAGGTACAATTAGACACAATTAAAACATAAATAAGACTGAACCTTTTGAACCGCGCACATCAAATAACAAAGTTTAGAAACAGTTATATATTAATACTATTTACACATGAAGATGAAAAGGAAAGCCGATCAAATTGCTCAAGAAGTATGATCAAAGAAAAAAAAATCGAAGGAAGGAATTGAAAGATGGAGAAGGGATCAGACCAAAAAGAAACAAAAAAATAATGAATCGATGAGTTAATTTCTAGTGTTCATATACGCATTTTGAATTCAATGCCTTTTCAATTTATGGGTATTATGATTAATTGATTTCAATTGTTTAGGTATAATGTAAGACTTTATTGATAAGGTGCTTTTGTACATGTGTTGATGTACTCATACCTATCATCTCACCTATCATCTCAGTTCTTAATCCCATAATCTTACTCAGCCTCTTTAATACTTAGTTATATATATATATATATAATGCATATGTATAACATTCCCCCGTTTATCGATCCCCATCAATGTATATTGTTACTCGAATTATGACAAATTAGCAAGCCATCTGGTTGTTTTTTAACATGTCATAGAGCCATATCAGCACTCGGTTAGTCCATTTAAATATGTTGACAATGATCATGTAAATGCAAGTTAGTCGACTGCAAACTTTTTGAATTCAATTACCCAACTACAAAGAAGTGAGTTCAATTATGTTTTAGCCTATTAACCAGAAATAAAGTAGTTTAGATTAAAGGTGGGAGTATATAATATATATAGATAAATAGATCGGGTTTTTAATAAATATGTTTGTATTGGATTTTAATAAGCTCACTTCACGAATGTTGTTTAGCCCAAAATACCGACCAATTATTTATCTTGAATGCAACTTTAATATAGTACTAACTAACAACTTATGTGATGCACGAGTTTATATTATTGTGATATAAATAATGCAATGATTCTAATATGATTTTAGTGCGAATAATAATATTATTTTAATTGGATATTAATATATCTAAATTGGATAAAAATATATACTATATAAAGCACTAAAAAAATATTATATTTCCATATTAGAATTTAAGCTATCACTTTGAATTGGATTTTAAAAAAAATATGTTTTATTAGATTTTAGTAACCCATTTTTATCAAATCCATTGATTCTGAGTAGTTAATCCCATTGTAATGACCAACGATTTATCTTAAGTTCGGCTTTATAGTAGTATAGAATATCGAACAACGCATGCGATGCACGAGCTTATTTTAATATTATAGTTGTAATGTTCTGAATCTAATATGAATATATTGTGCATAATAATAATTGAAAATTAATAAATCTAAATTGGATATAGATATATATTATTTAAAGAATTATCAAATTATTATGATTACAGATTCTAAACTTATAATATATCACTTTGTATTAGTTTTAAGATGATTGTTTGTAATAATCTTAATAAGCTATCATGTTTATACCATGTAAGATCATCTTTGTATTAGATTTTAATAAGGTCATTTTTGTGTCGAGGCCATAATTCTCATGAACGATTTATCTTGAGTTTGGTTTTAATATAGTAGTATAGATAACATGTGCGATGCACATACTTATTTTAATATGGATGTTATAATATTATATATGAATTTATTATGATTTTATTGTGCATAAAAATAATATTTTAGTTCGATAATAATAATCCTAATTTGGATATAGATATAACCTATCTAAGGATTAACGAATTATTATGATTTCGGATTGTAAATTTATATTCTGTCACTTTGTATTGGTTTTACAGGATTGTTTGCATTAGGTGTAAGCCCATCACACCCAAGTTTGTTGATACCAAGTAAGCTCATGTTTGTAGTAGAATTTAGTAAGCACGTTTTACTAAGTCCGTTGGCCCCAAGTTTTCCCGTTGAGCATATAATACCGACCTACGATTTATGTTTAATTCGTTTTAAAATATTAGTATGAAAATAACAATATGAAGTTATCTTTAACGACATATGCTCCTTGCCTAGAAAACTTGTTCTCTCAATTAAAAATAGAAGACATTATCCATCCATATGAAGAGACACATGAATTGCCAGTGGATGGTACCATGGAGATTAAAAATGTTGAGGTATGATCTTTGTAACAGCTGCATAGAATTTTATACATAACCTCTGTTGGAAAATATGGGTATTGGTAAGTCATATTTTTGAGCATTATGACTAAAAGATGTGTGAGATATGATGATATTCTCTTAATAATGAAAATTATTATTTTCCATTAGAATTTAGCTCAAATATTATGGCATAAATTAATTTGATTTTGTTTCAGATTAATTGATATGGTGTATGTCTTGATATATTTAATCTGATTCTGTTTCAGATTATTTATGGAATAGAGTAGCTTGCAAGTATTGCACCGATTCCATAATTAATGATATTTAATTATGGAAAAGAGTAGCGCACAAGTCTATCTACACCTATATAAACACCTCTAAGGCGTTAGGGTCAGACACACCAAAAACATATTCGCCTCTAAACACAAATCTCTCTCTCTCTCGGTGATAGTTTCGTGCCCGTTCAAGCTCGCTGAAGGTGCTCGTTATCCGTAACGCCGCCGCTACCCTCGTTTTATCCTGGGAGGCTATCGACTCGCACATACGGTGAGAGGCGAAATAGCTTTAAGGAGACAGTTTCAACTGGACTCGAGGATCTCTCTTCTGTTTATATCCTTTCTTCCTCCGTTTGATTTCGTTTACTCACGCACACACTTGTTTGATTATTTGTATTAATCGCAGATTGCTTTCACAATCTTAAAGCTATTTATTTTATATACATCTGTGACTGATACATTTGTATCTGCTTGTTTTGTTGAGTAACAGATCGATGGAGAACCAAACTGTGAACGATTCGATGAACATGACGGCTGATCCCAATGCACAGATCACTGGATCTGATGGGGTTCACCAGCAGCCGATTAACCCTAACGCACGGATCGTACGATCTGATGGGGGTCAAACGTCTGTTGAACATGTGCCTTCGGGACATGTGCCTGTGGGACACACTGTCATTGGACAGTTTAGTGTTCCTCTTGGACATATATCGGCATGATTCACTCCTACGATCATACCTGCGGTGCCTACTCGTGTGCATACACCTGTAGTACAGACGCACGTACCATCTGTTCCACCCGTGGTGCCTGCTGCACCTGTTATGCCAACTGTGCCTGCTGCACATGCTGAAAAACCTGAGAAGTTCAACGGAACGAACTTCAAACGTTGGCAACAAAAGATGCACTTTTATCTGACCACGTTGTATATGGATCGCTTCCTTAAGGAAGAACCACCGTTGCTCACTGCTGAGAGTAACATGCAGACTGTGTATGCTGCTGATGCTTGGAAGCACTCCGACTATATCTGTCGGAACTATGTGGTAAATTGTTGGTCTGACTCATTGTATAACGTATACAGCGCGAAGCCAACGGCTAAGGTCTTATGGGAGTCACTTGACCATAAGTATAAAACCGAGGACGCTGGGGCAAAGAAGTGGATTGTTGGCCGCTTTCTTGATTATAAGATGGCAGACTCTAAGACTGTGGTCAGTCAGGTGCAGGAACTGCAGGTGATCATTCATGACATTCATGCTGAGGGAATGGTCATAAGTGAGTCTTTCCAAGTTGCTGCTGTTATTGAAAAGCTTCCACCTGGATGGAAAGATTTCAAGAACTACCTTAAGCACAAGCGAAAGGAGATGTCTATGGAGGATCTTATTGTTAGACTTCATATTGAAGAAGACAACAGAGGGTCCGAGAAGAAAGTTAACGTTGCCACTGAGAAGGCAAACATGGTGGAGCATGTTCAAAGCTCCAAGCCCAAGAAGGCTAATTCTGGTAAAGGGGCAAAGCTGGCACCCAAGGGAGGGATTTCGAAGTCGAAATTTCAAGGGAAGTGCTACAACTGTGATAAAGTTGGTCATAGGTCTTCTGACTGCAAGAAGCCCAAGAAGCCCAACAAGAAGAAAGAAGCAAACATGGTAGAGAATATCTCCAAGGAGATGGGTGACATAGACCTCTATGCTACGGTCTCTGAAGTGAACCTGGTCGGTTCTAATCCACGTGAATGGTGGATTGATACTGGTGCTACTAGGCATGTTTGCTCAGACAAGGCGGTTTTCTCTAGCCTCAAAGCTTCTGATGCTGGTGAGAAGCTCTACATGGGGAATTCCGCAACTTCTACCATTGAGGGTGAAGGCACGGTGATCCTGAAGATGACCTCTGGGAAGAATCTGACTTTGAAGAATGTACTTTATGTGCCTGATATTCGCAAGAACCTTGTGTCTGGTTCTCTGTTGAATAAGCATGGCTTTCGCATTGTAATAGAGTCAGATAAAGTTATTTTGTCTAAGAGTGGTATGTTTGTAGGCAAGGGTTATTTAACTGATGGGCTTTTTAAGCTCAATGTAATGTCCGTTAAGGACGATAATGAAATGAAGAATTCTTCTGCTTACTTGCTTGAGTCTCCTAATTTATGGCATGCTAAATTAGGACATGTAAATTATGACACTTTACGACGTTTAAGTGCAAAAGAATACATACCTAAACTTACTATCGATCCAAAACATAAGTGTGAGACTTGTGTTGAGGCAAAATTAACGAGATCATCATTTAAACGTGTGGAAAGGAACACCAAAGTGCTAGACCTAATACATAGCGACATATGTGATTTAAAATTCACTCCAACAAGAGGAGGAAACAAGTATTTTATTACATTCATTGATGATTGTACAAAATACTACTATGTATATTTGTTGAACAGCAAAGACGAAGCTATAGATAAATTTAAAATCTATAAGGAAGAAGTTGAGACACAACAAACTGAGAAAATCAAAACGATACGAAGTGATCGTGGAGGTGAATATGTTGAACCGTTTGGGGAATTCTGTTCACAACATGGTATAATCCATGAGGTCACTGCACCATACTCCCCTCAGTCAAATGGTGTGGCTGAAAGGAAGAATCGCACTCTGAAAGAGATGATGAATGCGATGTTGTTAAGCTCTGGGCTCCCACAATCGATGTGGGGAGAAACCATCTTAAGCGCAAATAATATTTTAAATATTACGATGCGCAAGAATAAGGATGTAAGTCCTTATGAAATGTGGAAGAAAAAGAAACCAAGTTACCAACACCTGAAAGTGTGGGGGTGCCTTGCAAAGGTACTGATCCCTACACCGAAGAAGGTGAAGATAGGTCCTAAGACTGTGGATTGTGTCTTCATCGGATATCCTCCACACAGCACTGCATATCGGTTTCTTGTTCATGAATCCAAGATTCCTAATATTCAAAAGAATACCATTATGGAATCAAGGAATGCCACATTTTTTGATACGATGTTTCCCTGTAATCCAGGAAACCAACAACCTACGACGTCTAAACGATCTCATGAGTCTGTAGATGACGATAATGAGAGTGACGAAAGTGAAGACGAAAATGTGGGGGTAGTGAGAAGGAGCAAAAGACAATGAACGGAGAAATCCTATGGGTCTGATTTTATGACCTATTTGCTCGAAGAAGGTGACCCAAAAACTTATAAGGAGGCGGTTACCTCACCTGATGGGCCTATGTGGAAAGAGGCCATCAAGAATGAAGTTGATTCAATTATGCAAAATCATACTTGGGAATTAGTGGACTTGCCAACTGGTTGCAAACCATTAGGTAGCAAGTGGGTTTTCAATAAGAAGTTGAAAACTGATGGCACTATTGATAAGTATAAGGCCAGACTTGTAATTAAAGGATACAAGCAACAAAAAGGCCTTGATTACTTTGATACATATTCTCCTGTAACGAGAATAACGTCCATAAGGATGATGTTTGCTATTGCTGCAATGCGTAATCTAACTGTACATCAAATGGATGTGAAAACAGCTTTCCTAAATGGAGACATAGATGAAGAAATCTATATGGAACAACCTGAAGGGTTTGTTGTCCCAGGACAAGAAAGGAAAGTGTGTAGATTGGTGAAATCATTGTATGGTTTGAAACAAGCGCCTATAAAATGGCATGAAAAATTTGATGAGGTCGTGCTGGCCAATGGTTTCAAAATCAATGAATGTGATAGTTGTGCCTATTACAAGGAGAATGACAATGGCTATGTCATGATGACACTATATGTAGATGATCTACTTATTGCTGGAAGCAATGATAAAGTTATCAAATCTACAAAGGACATGTTGAAATCAAGGTTCGACATGAAAGATATGGGACTAGCAAATGTAATTCTGGGAATTCAAATTTCTAGAATATCAGAGGGTCTCGCATTAAGTCAACCACATTATGTTGACAAGATCCTTGAGAAGTTTCTTAAGGATGACTTTGAGAAAGCTAGGACACCTGTGGATATGACTTTGCACCTATCCAAGAACAAAGGTGTAGCTGTTTCCCAATTGGAATACTCGAGGATAATTGGTAGTCTGATGTACCTCATGAGTTGTACAAGACCAGACATTGCATACTCAATTAGCAAGTTGAGTAGGTTTACGAGTAATCCGGGAGCTGATCACTGGAAAACGATTATAAGGGTACTAAGGTACTTGAGGGGAACTCGAGACTATGGACTGCACTATGGCAGATACCCAGCAGTATTAGAAGGATATACTGACGCAAATTGGATATCTAGCAAGAAAGCACTTAAGTCTACGAGTGGCTATGTGTTTACATTAGCTGGAGAGGCAATATCATGGAAATCCTCAAAACAAATGGTGATAACTCATTCCACGATGGAAGCTGAGTTTGTGGCACTAGATAAATGCGCTGAAGAGGCTGAATATCTACGTCAGTTTCTGGAGGATATTCCAAAATGGCCAAAGCCTGTAACTACAATAGGGATTCACTGTGATAGTCAATCCGCTATTGGCAGAGCACAGAGCACGATGTATAATGGAAAGTCTCATCATATACGACGACGACACAGTTCCATTAGACAATTGATCTCAACCGGAATTATCACTATTGACTATATACCGTCAAAGGATAATATTGCGGATCCACTAACCAAAGGGTTATCAAGAGAAGTGGTTGAGAAATTATCGAGAGGGATGGGCCTTAAGCCTATTGCTTAACGTCATCATGGTGGACACCCAACCATTGCTGACTGGAGATCCCAAGAACTTGGTTCAATGGGACAACTAAATCATAATGACCAAATCACTGTGGGGGTAACCCCTGGCCTGTTCCTATGATGAGGAAATAGTGAGACCCGTAAGGTACGAGGTTAAGCTTTGAGCCTTTAATGATCTTTGATGAATACATGGAGCTCAGGAGTGAACGCATGGAATTCAGTTGAGTAAACGCGGGTTACTCTATAAGATAAAGATCACCAATGTGGGAGAGAAGTGGGGCCGCTTCAAAGGAGAATTGCGAGGCACAATTCTTTAGAAACTTCTGCAGAACCAGGACGATGTTCCATGGCCAAAATGGACATACTCATGAGAGCTGAACGAGTCAGAAATGATATAGTGATAAGTATATCATCGTTTACATAAACGGTCGAACAGTTCAAGGATAAGCACGTCTACTGTCTACCAGTAAAGTCGGTATGCTTACTCGAGCGAAGGTTCAAGGAGCATTCTCTACCTATCGTATGTTATATCTGATCGAAGAAACTATCACCAAGTCAAACTCCGTGTCTGTCTGTCTGTCTGTCTGTCTGGTGTGTGCTACTAAGATCACCAATCTCACCCATGTGGGGGATTGTTGGAAAATATGGGTATAAGTCCCATATTGGTAAGTCATATTTTTGAGCATTATGACTAAAAGATGTGTGAGATATGATGATATTCTCTTAATAATGAAAATTATTATTTTCCATTAGAATTTGGCTCAAATATTATGGCATAAATTAATTTGATTTTGTTTCAGATTAATTGATATGGTGTATGTCTTGCTATATTTAATCTGATTCTGTTTCAGATTATTTATGGAATAGAGTAGCTTGCAAGTATTACACCGATTCCATAATTAATGATATTTAATTATGGAAAAGAGTAGCGCACAAGTCTATCTACACCTATATAAACACCTCTAAGGCATTAGGGTTAGACACACCAAAAACATATTCACCTCTAAACACAAATCTCTCTCTCTCGGTGATAGTTTCGTGCCCGTTCAAGCTCGCTGAAGGTGCTCGTTATCCGTAACGCCGCCGCTACCTCGTTTTATCCTGGGAGGCTATCGACTCGCACATACGGTGAGAGGCGAAATAGCTTTAAGGAGACAGTTTCAACTGGACTCGAGGATCTCTCTTCTGTTTATATCCTTTCTTCCTCCGTTTGATTTCGTTTACTCACGCACACACTTGTTTGATTATTTGTATTAATCGCAGATTGCTTTCACACCTCTGTCCATGTATCATGGTTCGATACTTTGAGGAGTAAAGATAAAAGAAACCAAGTACCTTTTTAAGTCCCTGCTAATTCACTTTTCCACATTATGTCCTTGTCGGAAATGTTTTTTGTTACACTTAAAATTCTTTATAAATTCCTTAATGTGTTATCTACATTTTTCTGAAATGTACTTGTATATGTAAACAAGAATGCTTGAACTATCTAACACATCGTGACCCTGGCTATCAGCCAAAAGTAATTAGGAGTCTATAAGGAGGCTTATGTAATCCTCAAAAAAGTAATTAGGAGTCTTCTAGTATAACACAAAAATACACTACTTCTTACATTGTAATTCAGCTACGTGATTTTGATATAGTGGATCTCTTTTAGGCTGGGCTACAAATTCCACCTGCGGTTTTGATCCTTTACGGGATTTTCTGCCTCACCAAATCGTGGTGTTTTTTACTTGCTATTTTCATTACGTTATAATCCTAGTTCTTTCATTAAAAACTTATAAATATATTATTAGCATTAACACACATAAATTTGGTAAAAATAATTGGCGCCGTCTGTGGAAAATTGCTAAGGATTTCTACACACCTACATCATGTCCACCAGCGAACCAACACGAAACCAGACAAACATAGAAGGTAACGCTTCCAACAACGAGGAGATGGCTGTAATGCTGAAAAAGCTACAGTCAGAGATGGACAAATGCAGTCGATTTTGATGAAAAGAGCCACACACCAAACTGGCTATTGGAAAGGTACTTAGTTGGTTTCGATGTCAACTAAGGTTTCTACTGAACAACATGTGCAAGAATTAAGTACAAAGGTAAATAATCGTGAGAGTGAATTAGAAGCGCAGTTTAACATGAATGTAGAACATGACTTGGATTATGGAAAAACCGGAAGAAGCGAACTTCAAAAAAAAACTAATCCACAACTAAGTTCAAATGTAATAAAAAACAATATGTAGTCAATAATAATACTTGTAATTAAAAGAAAAAGAGAAACAATAGGTCATAAATAAATGTTTTTAATAAAAAAGGGCCAAAAACAATATAAATGAATTTTATAATCTTTTGAGCATATTTTGTGATTATAATATAATAGGTAATTAAGGTTGGAGGCCATGGAAAAATCAATTTAGAGGAGAACTTAGAAATCATATAATCATTAATTAGAATATAACTTATGATGTTATTAATTTTCTAATAAGTTTTCTTCTATATCATTGAGAAACCATGTCCAAAATGTCTATATCTCCATTGTGTACTTTCTAAATACCTGTTTATATTAATTTCATCTATATTAACTTACGACCAAATATGTCATATTGGATGAGTCTGAGTCGGAAATGACTTTTCGATCTATGATAATGGTCATTACCGATCAAAAAGGTAATAAATAACTTTTTCATTTTCTTGAGTATTGGCCCCACCCATTTACATGGCAGCAACGTGAATGTTTAATAAATCACCTTACGAAGCTTGGCATGGGCAGAAACCAGAAGTACATCAACTCAAAGTATTTGGATGCATCGCCTATTCTCATATTCCTGCACAACATAGAGAGAAATTTGATGAGAAAGGTGAGAAACTGCTTTTTCTTGGCTATAGTGAAGAATAAATGGCTATGGTCTTTTTAATCCTGCCACCAAGAAATTTGTGATCTCCAAAGATGTAATTTTTGATGAAAAGAAATAATGGAACTTTCAAAATAATACATCTGAATCATCACTTCAGAATGTGCCAACAATTTCTCCAAAAACTTTCAAAGATGTTGTCACACCAGAAGAAGGATCAAGATTCACAATTGAAGATACCACATATACAGAAGTACTCAGACATCGTTCAATTCAAGATATTTATGATTCTTATAATATGGTATTCCTTACATGTGAACCAAAAAAATTTAAGGATGCTGCAAAAGAAGGAACATCGAGAAAAGCAATGGATGATGAGATTACAACAATAAAGAAGAATCATACATGGAGACTTGTTGATCCTCCTGAAAATAAAGATGTCATAGGACTGAAGTGGGTCTATAAGACAAAATATAATAAAGATGGAACAGTCCAAAAGCACAAAGCAAGATTAGTATCTAAGGGGTACTTCTCAGCAACCAGAAATTGATTTTACTGAAACTTTTGCTCCAGTAGTACGCATGGAGACAATAAGATATGTACTTGCTATTTGTTATATCAAGTATTTCTACGACATGACGACTAGAAGTTGCATGCGACGGGGGTGGACAAATACGTAAGACATGATCATTCAGGTGTCGACATGGACAGCTGCAAGAAGAGAGCCAAAGATTAGTAGAAGGATTCAATAACAAACCTGAAAAATAGGAGAAAAGCATCAAAAAAGTGGAGAAGAACGTGGAAGATGGTAAGAGAGATGGGAGGAGAAAAAATAGCTAACAAAAGGATAGAGGGCAATTCAAATAAAAAAGTGAGACAACGGCAGGAAGATTAGAGGGGGATAAATAGTAGAAAATACATAGACTAGAGCAAGTCTTCTAGTAGAACACAAAAATACACTACTTCTTACATTGTAATTCAGCTACGTGATTTTGATATAGTGGATATCTTTTAGGCTGGGCTACAAATCCCACCTGCGGTTTTGATCCTTTACGGGATTTTCCGCCTCACCAAATCGTGGTGTTTTTTACTTGCTATTTTCATTACGTTATAATCCTAGTTCTTTCATTAAAAACTTATAAATATATTATTAGCATTAACACACATAAATTTGGTAAAAACAATTGGCGCCGTCTGTGGAAAATTGCTAAGGATTTCTACACACCTACATCATGTCCACCAGCGAACCACCACGAAACCTGACAAACACAGAAGGTAACGCTTCCAACAACGAGGAGATGGCTGCAATGTTGAAAAAGCTACGAGATGGACAAATGCAGTCGATTTTGATGGAAAGAGCCACACACCAAACTGGCTATTGGAAAGGTACTTAGTTGGTTTCGATGTCAACTAAGGTTTCTAATGAACAACATGTGCAAGAATTATGTACAAAGGTAAATAATCGTGAGAGTGAATTAGAAGCGCAGTTTAACAAGAATGTAGAACATGACTTGGATGATGGAAAAACCGGAAGAAGCGAACTTCAAAAAAAAAACTAATCCACAACTAAGTTCAAATGTAATAAAAAACAATATGTAGTCACTAATAATACTTGTAATTAAAAGAAAAAGAGAAACAATAGGTCATAAATAAATGCTTTTAATAAAAAAGGGACAAAAACAATATAAATGAATTTTATAATCTTTTGAGCATATTTTGTGATTATAATATAATAGGTAATTAAGGTTGGAGGCCATGGAAAAATCAATTTAGAGGAGAACTTAGAAATCATATAATCATTAATTAGAATATAACTTATGATGTTATTAATTTTCTAATAAGTTTTCTTCTATATCATTGAGAAACCATGTCCAAAATGTCTATATCTCACTTGTGTACTTTCTAAATACCTGTTTGTATTAATTTCATCTATATTAACTTACGACCAAATATGTCAGATTGGATGAGTCTGAGTCTGAAATGACTTTTCTATCTATGATAATGGTCATTACCGATCAAAAAGGTAATAAATAACTTTTTCATTTTCTTGAGTATTGGCCCCACCCATTTACATGGCAGCAACGTGAATGTTTAATAAAGTTTGATAACCCATCAAGTTTTTGGTTACTTTTAAATCTACAATTCAGCTTTGCTTCGTCCCAGTTTTTCCTACTTGGCATCTATGTGCCACATGTCACGTTTGACTAGGATGTCACGGTGGTCCGTGTCAACTTTGGTTTGTTGGTCTTGTTCATGTTTATACACAAACAAAGAAATATTTTCATCAATTATATCCGATCACAATGTAACCGACCAACTTCATAAGAAATTTTGTTGAAAATAGTCATGAATAGTCTATTTTGATCATTTTTGTATTACACCATTTTATTTTTTGGAAAAACATTAATATATTATTTGAAATTATATAATATAATATATTTGCACTAAGATGTTTTTTTATAAATTACATAATGTGGTTGAAAAAAATTGTTGTATTTAGTACCGATTCTTTACTCCTATAAATTATTTAACTTAATTAATTTAGAAATACATATTTCATAAAAAATAAGTAAATTAGTTTTAAAAGTTCAAATTTGAATGATTCATGTAGAACTTTTAAATATTACTCTCTCGGTCCCTTTGAAATATATACAAATGGTTTGGTATTAAGAGATAGTGTAATTTTGAAGAAAAAATTAAGAAAATTGAGTAAAGTGATGGTACTCATCAATATTATATATATAGGGGGCTACTCTAATACAAATCTCCTTATAATGAAAACTAAAAACTAAAATAATTTTTTTGTTAAATCACGTCAAAACATGGCACATATGGAGAAAAATACAGTGAAGTTGGATTTCAAAAAAAGTTTATCGATTAACGGGAAAAAATAAATAAAAAATGGAGGGGAAAAACTGGAATTATGTGTAGCAGGGAGCATATATATGGTGTGTACTACATCTAGGGGGCCCTTGGATTAGATTGATCTAAGGGCTGAGATTAGTTTGTAATTTTTATTTTAATTTTAGTTTCTATTTGATTATTTGTATATATATATATATATATAACTAGTGAGTAGTTAATTTCTATATAATAAAATTTTACAATTTTGAGTCACTTTGAAAATGTATAGAATTGAGACAGAGAGAGTGGGAAATATGCACCCATTACAAAATTTAAAAATTTATCATTTGTAATTGTGTTTTTGGATTACTAAATAAAATAATAAATTTAATAAATATTTTATTTTGATATTTATCATACAACTATAAAAAACAAACAAAAAAGTTATTTCTTTGTTTTTAAACCTTACAAAGAATATGAACTAAAAAAATAATAGAGAAATAGAAAAATTACTTGATTGAAGAATATTAGGTAAAGAAATTTCTAAGAAATTTCCTACAAATTTCTAATGTTTTATATATCACCCCTATATAAACTTAAGGGTGTTGCACATACTCCATAATCCCTAATTCCTTGACGGCCGCCCCAATCTTACCATATTCCAGAACTTCAAAATTTAGTATATGACCAACCAATTCAGCTGCAAAGATGGTGAGGAGAGCGGATGAGGGGAAGACATCAGGGTCTTTGTGCTAAAGGTACAACTAATTTCTAATAAATAAGATTTTGATTTGCTTTGTATTATAGGTTGGCAATTTTAATCCTTAAATTTTTTCATATGTGTAGCTTTATCAGGGATTGTTCATTATACATCAAAGATCTGGGGAGGTATACATACTAATTCTCTTTTTGATTCTTTTATATTGATTTTTATTTATTTTTATTAAAATAGTGTAATGTTTTGCAGAGGAGGTGATAGGAAAGGTCACCCTATCACAGTTGCGGCTAAAGGTAGTTCTGCATAATCTTGCCCCAAAACTCAAAAAAGTGCGCCAGCCATCAGAGTTGACCCCACTGTAGCAGCACAATACATCCGTCTGTTTTGCCCCTTCTTCCCATAAACCATGTCTCGTATTAGGTCATCTGATTCGAATGAGGGTGTCATCTGATTGTCCAAGGAGGTCGTAGTCATCCTCTTTGTCACTGTCCTTGTTGTACTAATTTTTTTATTATCTATTATCTTTTAAATTCAAGCAATGTAATCGTAGTAACCCGTTTGGAAATAATAGATAAATTAGTATCATGTTAATTATTATTAATCAAATATTGTTAAATTTGTGAGGATCTATATGCGGATATCTTAAATTGATAATATTAGTTATCTCTTGTATACATTACTCAAAACTACAACAAATTATTTCATTTACTTTTATATAAATTATATAGCCATAACATCTTTTTATTGATTATTAACTATAAATTAAATTTTTAAAATTGAAATAAGTAACAATTACTTTATATAGAAAAAAGTTTTAAATAATATCTATCCAACATTCCTATCAAGTAAAGTCTATATAATATGTAATATATCAATTGTATAATAATTTCAAACTAATTTTACTTTACTTATAAGTATTGTTTTGTATGTGTTTAAAAGCCTAGCACGTGTGGAGATAAATTAAAAATAAATTTAGTTGGCCAACAATCATCCAAAACAAAAATAAACTCCAAAGAACCCAAAGTTTAATATATAAAATAAATTGCTAATCCACAATTAAAATCAAATGTAAACAAAAACAATATGTAATCACAAAGAAATGCTTTTAATGAAAAGAAAATGAGAAAAAAAATGATAAGTAGTGCACTAATCACATCTAATTATGTAAAAAAAGATTAGAAAAATAAAATTATTAATATTATATAGGGATAAAAAAATATAAATGAATTTGAGAATCTCTTGATCACATTTTCAATTATAAAATAATAGGTAATTAAGGTTGTAGGCCATGCGAAAATCCTTTCACACGAGAGTATAAAAATCATATAATCATTAATTACCTTATAATTCTTCTATGTCATTGTGAAATAATGATGAAAATGCCTATGTCTATAGCATTCTCGGCAAACTCTACACTTTGTTCGAACCACCCCTTTTCTTGATTGACCAATTTATTTATTTAGTTTTTTTTCAAATTTATAGCAGATTTTATTAATAACATGAAAAAAATTCAATCGGTACAAACCCCCAATTCATCATGCAACCAGGTTGAAAAACAAATAGACGAACTAAATAATTAGCCTCTTTGTTTCCGGATTGCTTAACTGACTGAATACAAATATTCTGAAAATTAAAAATAAAGATAATGGTTTCTCGAGCGATCCAGCCTGCATCTCCACCGAAAACAGTAGTTTCACAATTGCCCTCACATTAATTCCATGGATAGTACAATGTTCAGAGGACTCAATTGCAAAAACTGAGAGGGCCCTCGTGTTATGAACAAAAATATTTTGTGAGAGGTGAGCACATGCACTTTTCACTACTGTATCAAAAGCACCCCACCTATCTACCTGCCGGACACCATCTATAAATAATAACTCAATTAAACGAAACGAAAAAGAAGCAAATTTTTGAACAGAATCCAATATTTATTGAAAGAAAGTTAAAAACAAATGATAAAAATGTTGTATGGATGAAGAGAGAGGATGAAGATAGAGATGAAGATGGGTAGAAAGGGTCAAGAAGGAGGTGTGATGATTAGGGTTAAAGGAAGATGGGGCGGCCGACTCTCATCGAGAGAGAGGGAGAATTGATTGACCAATTTTTTAATACTCTTTTTGACATATAATTCTAAACACTCTTTAGCCTTTTCGGGTTTTTGCATCTTCAAATGCCTTAATTAATAAAAAGAACTTAGGTGTGTGTAATGTACATAATTATAAAAATAAAAATAACATACAACAAACTTCTTGGTAACTTCTTCAGCCCATTTCGAATTTTGTGCAAGAATGGCAATACACGTGTATGCCCAACTGCCCATTTTGAACGAATAGTCGCATTCAATATCTTCACTGTTGTATCATTTTGTATACTATAAAATTAATTTTAATGTAGTCAGTCATAAACACAAAAGCTTCATAATCTATGAGCTAATCGTATTCATATTTTTCACATACATTTTGAAGTTGAATGAGATTTATACGATAAACATATATAAATAATTACTGTCCCACTTGGAATTTGATGTGGCATGGTGTTTTTGGTTTCTTTTCATGCACGGGTCTCTATATTGGTCTTACAAGTGTTTTTGGTAATCTTACGGGTGTTCTGATTGCGTGCAGCAGGTAGATTAGGTGTTCGTAAAATAGCCTATTAACCAGAAATAAAGTAGTTTAGATTAAAGGTGGGAGTATATAATATATATAGATAAATAGATCGGGTTTTTAATAAATATGTTTGTATTGGATTTTAATAAGCTCACTTCACGAATGTTGTTTAGCCCAAAATACCGACCAATGATTTATCTTGAATGCGACTTTAATATAGTACTAACTAACAACTTATGTGATGCACGAGTTTATATTATTGTGATATAAATAATGCAATGATTCTAATATGATTTTAGTGCGAATAATAATATTATTTTAATTGGATATTAATATATCTAAATTGGATAAAAATATATACTATATAAAGCACTAAAAAAATATTATATTTCCATATTAGAATTTAAGCTATCACTTTGAATTGGATTTTTAAAAAAATATGTTTTATTAGATTTTAGTAACCCATTTTTATCAAATCCATTGATTCTGAGTAGTTAATCCCATTGTAATGACCAACGATTTATCTTAAGTTCGGCTTTATAGTAGTATAGAATATCGAACAACGCATGCGATGCACGAGCTTATTTTAATATTATAGTTGTAATGTTCTGAATCTAATATGAATATATTGTGCATAATAATAATTGAAAATTAATAAATCTATATTGGATATAGATATATATTATTTAAAGAATTATCAAATTATTATGATTACAGATTCTAAACTTATAATATATCGCTTTGTATTAGTTTTAAGATGATTGTTTGTAATAGATCTTAATAAGCTATCATGTTTATACCATGTAAGCTCATCTTTGTATTAGATTTTAATAAGCTCATTTTTCTGTCGAGGCCATAATTCTCATGAACGATTTATCTTGAGTTTGGTTTTAATATAGTAGTATAGATAACATGTGCGATGCACATACTTATTTTAATATGGATGTTATAATATTATATATGACTTTATTATGATTTTATTGTGCATAAAAATAATATTTTAGTTCGATAATAATAATCCTAATTTGGATATAGATATAACCTATCTAAGGATTAACGAATTATTATGATTTTGGATTGTAAATTTATACCCTGTCACTTTGTATTGGTTTTACAGGATTGTTTGCATTAGGTGTAAGCCCATCATACCCAAGTCTGTTGATACCAAGTAAGCTCATGTTTGTAGTAGAATTTAGTAAGCACGTTTTACTAAGTCCGTTGGCCCCAAGTTTCCCCGTTGAGCATATAATACCGACCTACGATTTATGTTTAATTCGTTTTAAAATATTAGTATGAAAATAACAACATGAAGTTATCTTTAACGACATATGCTCCTTGCCTAGAAAACTTGTTCTCTCAATTAAAAATAGAAGACATTATCCTTCCATATGAAGAGACACATGAATTGCTAGTGGATGGTACCATGGAGATTAAAAATGTTGAGGTATGATCTTTGTAACAGCTGCATAGAATTTTATACATAACCTCTGTCCATGTATCATGGTTCGATACTTCGAGGAGTAAAGATAAAAGAAACCAAGTACCTTTTTAAGTCCCTGCTAATTCACTTTTCCACATTATGTCCTTGTCGGAAATGTTTTTTGTTATACTAAAAATTCTTTATAAATTCCTTAATGTGTTATCTACATTTTTCTGAAATGTACTTGTATATGTAAACAAGAATGCTTGAACTATCTAACACATCGTGGCCCTGGCTATCAGCCAAAAGTAATTAGGAGTCTATAAGGAGGCTTATGTAATCCTCAAAAAAGTAATTAGGTAATGGGAAATGATTTTTCTTCGTGAATTGTGAATTGTGTATGTGATTATATGTATGCAGTAAACACACATGACACAACAAAAGGAACCAAAGTAAAAAAAATATATTGGTACATGTTTCACGCGAATATTTTAATAGATTAATTAGTCACTAATTAATATATTGAAATAGGCATAAAAAACCTACTGTTCCATTTATTTCTCTGACACTAATTTTTTTCGTTCATGTACTAGCCATTTGTGACGTGATCAGTTTTCAGTGATCTACTCAATCCTCTAACTTTAGATCTAGCATGTCATTAAGCTACAAGTGCTTATACTTTGTCCTTTGTCTAATGTTTTCTTCTCTTCACTTCCAGATATTTCCATCTGATATGTACATTAGTGAAATTGTTGATGTTGCAAAATTGTTCAGGTATATATTGAAAATTTTCATCAGAGCTGGTCTGGTACATTGAGGTCTCACAAGAATTACCATGTGATCATACAGTTTTAAAGAATCACATGAAGTCTCATCTGAGCATTCTTTATAATGTTTATTGGAATTATCTGATTAATTATCAGTATAAGCTATATATGACCTGCTTATTATCTTTAGCTATATATAAGCTAAAGATCTTGCAAAGCTTGACTTGTTATTAGTTTGTAGATAAGACATGAATGATAGAAGCAACAATTTTCACTGATGCAAAGCATTATGCAATGATGTTGGTCTAGAGCGTATATAAGTTCCAATGAAATGATGTTGCTCATTTTGGTTAAAAATTTCTCAATGAGAAATATGATTTAGGTTGATTTACAATAGAGCCGACAATTTCGTACAATTGACACGATATTTTTGTATTTGTGTTCACCTTATTGGTATACGAACACGAAAATACACCCTTAAATTCAGTTTAGGTTTTGGGTTTACTTTTGGGTATATGACATGAAACGAAAATACACGAAGAGTTAATTAATTAAATAAATATTTCAAAATTTTATAAATACATATTGGGTATAGAAGTTTTAATAAAACAAAATAGAAAATAGTTTCAAATTTGAGTTCAACAAAATTTGACTACACTTGATTCATTATAACTTTAATCACTTGAGACTCAACTAGTAAAACTTTAATCGAAAAGTTTGGTAATTAAATATTTTTATTTATATATATTTTATGGAAAGTTACATGAACCACAACACAAAAAGTACACGAAGATTTTATAGTGGCTCATGGTTGGCAGAGGTGATGCTTTCATAAAAGTACATCAGAGCTGGCCATTACATGGTTCTGCACTGAAGCTAGTATCCCTCAAGAAATCTAGTCCACATTCGAAGGAAATTTCTTTGAGCTTTCTTTGCAAAGTTGAGGTGAGTTACGTATGGACTATTAAGTTCCTTATTTATTGCATTCACAACATTCATATTTATAAATGTATGAATCTATATAAATATTAGTAATTTTTGTGTTAAGTAGTGAAATGATGTCAAAATGTGGTAGAAATGTATGAATGTATGTTCTCTATATGTTGTCGGAACACACAAAATTAGCCTTGGGAATTGCAATATCCTAATTTTACGAAGGCAGGTATCCTTTGTTAAAAGTAATCTAATTTCTAATTCTTATAAATTATCTAGTAGAGTATAGAAGATTCTAGTCAGAAGTAATGCAAGCACAGATTCAAGTAATCAGTATAAGCAATGAAAAGTTTCCTGATCTTATTCATGAACCATATTAATGATGTAAACTAATAGTCTTCTTAAGTCTTGCTATATAAACTTATTAAAGTGGACAAGTGATAATATATAAATTAAAGCATTCTGCCTTCTTTGTCAATACTGATTCCAACAAATTTGGTATTAGAGCCAAAACATTAATCCAGACCCCAAAATAATTAAAATTCATAAACCCTTCATTATATACAATGACAGCTTCTAATGAAGCATTATTCAACTATGCACAAAATAATATTCCAATTTTCAATGATGAAAGCTATGATTTCTGGAGCATCCAGATGAAAACATTGTTCAACAAGGAGTTAGCAAAGCAATCTTTCCCCGTATAATGGGAGCAAAAACATCAAAAGAAGCATGGGTTCTTTTGCGAAATCAGTTTTCAAGGTTATGAAGCAGTAATTTCAGTAAAGCTGCAATCACTATTGAGATAATTTGACAACCTACAGATGAAAGAAGGTGAAAGTACTCTGGAATTCTTCTTTAAGGTGTCAACAATCATTAATCAGATTCGAAGTTATGGAGATACCTTGGATGATAAAAAAAGTTGTCCATAAAATAGTAAGAAGCCTGCCAGCAAAATTTGAGCATGTGGTTGCAGCATTTGAAATTTCTAAGGACTTTTCTAAATTAACGGTGGATGAACTCATGCGTGCTCTGGAATCTAACGAGGGAAGAATTCGTAGATTCTCAAATCAGCCCCTGGAATAAGCTTTTCAAGCAAAAATCAATATAAGAAACAAAAATGATGTTGCACATGAGGAGAACGAGACACGAAGAAACTACAACAGGAACCAAAATTATAGAAAAGGTAATCAGAATTTCCGAGGAAGAGGAGGAAGAAGAAATTTTAATGAAAGAAGCAACTTCAACAATTCCAAATATATCATTTGCTAGCGATCAAATCATGAGTTGAAAAATTGCAAATTCCGATGCAAAAGGTGCAAAGTTTCTAACCATTCTCAGAGAGACTCCTGGTTCCAAAACAGAACTCAAGGAAATGCAAATTTTTCAGAGGAGAGTAAAGAGCCACAAGTGACATTTTCATATATGAATGACCAGCCAGTACATCAAAAGGAGTGGTATATTGATAGCGCTTGTAGTAATCACATGACGGGCAAAAAGGAGCTTTTTTCGGAACTTGATAAAAGATATAAATCTAAAATAAAGATCGGAGATGGGAAAATGTTGAAAATTGAAGGCAAAGAGATCATTACCTTTTATTCTAAAGAAGGTAAGTCTTTAAACATTACTGATGTTCATTATGATCCTGAATTAACTCAAAATCTATTGAGTATTGGAAAATTGATGCAAAGAGGTTTTTCCATAAATTCTGATGAAGATCATTGTGTTACTTTTGACTAGAAAAAGAAATTCACAGTGGCAAGAGTTAGAATTATTCCAAACAAAACTTTTCATTTAATAATGCCACTGGAAGGTGACGTTGCTTTATAAGTTGTGAAGAACGATGATTCTTTTTTATGGCATCTAAGGTATGGGCATCTTAACTTTAAGGACTGAAGTTATTAAAAGAGAAAAATATGGTCATAGGTCTGCCTTCCATCTCAAAAAATAGTGAAGTTTGTGAAGGTTGTATATATGGGAAAATACACAGATTGCCTTTTCCCAAAACTGCTTGGAGAGCAAGGGCTCCGGTTGAACTAGTTCATTCAGATATATGCGAATCAAGGACTCCTTCCATCAATGGCAGCAAATACTTTCTCCTATTCGTGGATGACTACAGAAAAATGATGTGGGTATATTTCTTGAAGCAAATATATGAGGCATTTAACTCTTTTATCCAGTTCAAGGTGCTGGTCGAAAATCCAAGTAAATTTAAAATAAAAACTCTCAAAACTGATCGCGGTGGAGAGTGTATATCTCAAACTTTTCTTAGTTATTGTAAAGAAAAAGGCATAAGGAGGCAGCTAACGGTAAGATATAGTCCTCAGTAAAATGGCATCGCAGAATGGAAGAATCGAACAATTGTGGAAATGGCCAGAAGCATGTTTAAAGAAAAAGGATTGTCAAATATTTTCTGGGCAGAAGCTGTTAATACAGCTATCTACCTTCTGAATATCTCTCCAACAAAGGCAGTGTTTAATAAATCACCTTACGAAGCTTGGCGTAGGCAGAAACCAGAAGTACATTAACTCAAAGTATTTGGATGCATTGCATATTCTCATATTCCTGCACAACATAGAGAGAAATTTGATGAGAAAGGTGAGAAGCTGCTTTTTCTTGGCTATAGTGAAGAATAAAAGGCTATCGTCTTTTTAGTCCTGCCACCAAGAAATTTGTGATCTCCAAAGATGTAATTTTTGATGAAAAGAAACAATGGAACTTTCAAAATAATACATCTCAATCATCACTGCAGAATGTGCCAACAATTTCTCCAGAAACTTTGGAAGATGTTGTCATACCAGAAGAAGGATCAAGATTCACAATTGATGATACTACATATACAGAAGTACTCAGACATCGTTCAATTCAAGATATTTATGATTCTTATAATGTGGCATTCTTTACATGTGAACCAAAAAATTTTAAGGATGCTGCAAAAGAAGGAACATCGAGAAAAGCAATGGATGATGAGATTACAACAATAGAGAAGAATCATACATGGAGACTTGTTGATCCTCCATAAAATAAAGATGTCAGAGGACTGAAGTGGGTCTATAAGACAAAATATAATAAAGATGGAACAGTCCAAAAGCACAAAGCAAGATTAGTAGCTAAGGAGTACTTCTCAGCAACCGGAAATCGATTTTACAGAAACTTTTGCTCTAGTAGTACGCATGGAGACAATAAGATATGTACTTGCTAAGAGAGACAATAAAAAAGAGAGACAAGGGCAGGAAGATTAGAGGGGGATAAATAGTAGAAAATACATAGACTAGAGCAAGTCTTCTAGTAGAACACAAAAATACACTACTTCTTACATTGTAATTCACCTACGTGATTTTGATATAGTGGATCTCTTTTAGGTTGGGCTACAAATCTTACCCACGGTTTTTATCCTTTACAGGATTTTCCGCGTTACCAAATCCTGGTGTTTTTACTTGCTATTTTCATTATGGTTATAATCCTAGTTCTTTCATTAAAAACTTATAAATATATTCTTAGCATTAACACACATAAATTTGGTAAAAATAATTGGCGCCGTCTGTGGAAAATTGCTAAGGATTTCTACACACCTACATCATGTCCACCAGTGAACCACCACGAAACTCGAAAAACACAGAAGGCAACGCTTCCAATAACGAGGAGATGGCTGCAATGTTGAAAAAGCAAAGTCAGAGATGGACAAATGCAGTCATATTTTGATGGAAAGAGCCACACACCAAACTGGCTAGTGGAAAGGTACTTAGCTGGTTTCGATGTCAACTAAGGTTTCTACTAAACAACATGTGCAAGAATTAGGTACAAAGGTAAATAATCGTGAGAGTAAATTAGAAGCGCAGTTTAACAAGAATGCAGAACATGACTTGGATGATGGAAAAACCGGAAGAAGCGAACTTCAAAAAAAAAAAACTAATCCACAACTATGTTCAAATGTAATAAAAAACAATATGTAGTCACTAATAATACTTGTAATTAAAACAAAAAGAGAAACAATAGGTCATAAGTAAATGCTTTTAATAAAAAAGGGCCAAAAAGAATATAAATGAATTTTATAATCTTTTGAGCATATTTTGTGATTATAATATAATAGGTAATTAAGGTTGGAGGCCATGGAAAAATCATTTTAGAGGAGAACTTAGAAATCATATAATCATTAATTAGAATATAACTTATGATGTTACTAATTTTATATTAAATTTTCTTCTATATCATTGAGAAATGATGTCCAAAATGTCTATATCTCACTTGTGTACTTTCTAAATACCTGTTTGTATTAATGTCACCAATATTAACTTACGACCAAATATGTCAGATTGGATGAGTCTGAGTCGGAAATGACTTTTCTATCTATGATAATGGTCATTACCGATCAAAAAGGTCGTAAATAACTTTTTCATTTTCTTGAGTATTGGCCCCACCCATTTACATGGCAGCTACCTGGATGTTTAATAACGTTTGATAACCGACCAAGTTTTTGGTTACTTTTAAATCTATAATTCACCTTTGCTTGGTCCCAGTTTTTCCTACTTGGCATGTATGTGCCACATGTCACGCTTGACTACGATGTCACGATGGTCGGTTTTAACTTTGTTTTGTTAGTCTTGTTCATGTTTATACACAAACAAAGAAATATTTTCATCAATTATATCCCATCACAATGTAACCAACCAACTTCACAAGAAATATTGTTGAAGATGGTCATAAATAGTCTATTTTGATAATTTTTGTATTACACCATTTTATTTTTCGAAAAACACTAATATATTATTTGAAATTATATAATATAATATATATTTTGCACTAAGCTATTTTTTATAAATTACATAATGTGGTTGAAAAAAAATTGTTGTATTTAGTACCAATTCTTTACTCCTATAAATTGTTTAACTTAAGTATTTAGAAATACATATTCCATAAAAAATAAGTAAATTAGTTTTAAAAGTTCAAATTTTGAATGATTCATGTAGAACTTTTTAAATATTACTCTCTCGGTTTACAAATGGTTTGGAATTAAAAAATAGTGTAATTTTTAAGAAAAAAAGTAAGAAAAGTGAGTAAAGTGATGGTACTCCTCATATTATATATATATATAGGGGCTACTCCAATAGCAACCTCCTTATGATGAAAACTAAAAACTAAAATAATTTTTTTTAAATCATGTCAAAACATAGCACATATAGTATGCAAATTGATCGTTACGAGATGGAGAAAAATATAGTGAAGTCGGATTTCAAAATAAGTTCACCGATTAACGGAAAAAATCAAATCAAAAACAGAGGGGAAAAGCCGGAATTATGTGTACGAGGAGAAAAGCTGGAATTATGTGTACGAAGGAGCATATTAATCCTGTGTACTACATTAGGGGGCCCTTAGATTAGATTGATCTAAGGGCTGAGATTAGTTTCTAGTTTTTATTTTAATTTTAGTTTCTATTTGATTATTTGTCTGTATATATATATATATATATAACTAGTGTAGTGGAAAAGATAGTGGATATAAGGGAGTAGTTAATTTCTATATAATAAAATTTTACAATTTTGAGTAACTTTGAAACTGTATAGAATTGAGACGGAGAGAGTGGGAAATATGCACTGATTACAAAATTCAAAAATTTATCATTTGTAATTGTGTTTTTGGATAACTAAATAAAATAATAAATTTAATAAATATTTTATTTTGATATTTATCATACAACTATAAAAAAACAAACAAAAAAGTTATTTCTTTATTTTTAAACCTTACAAAGAATATGAACAAAAAAAATAATAGACAAATAGAAAAATTACTTGATTGAAGAATATTAGGTAAAGAAATTTCTAAGAAATTTCGTAGAAAATTCTAATGTTTTATATACCAGGGCCTATATAAATTAAGGGTGTTGCACATACTCCATAATCTGTAATTCCTTGACGGCCGCCCCAATGTTACCATATTCCACAACTTCAAAATTGAGTATATGACCAACCAATTGAGCTGCAAAGATGGTGAGGAGAGCGCATCTGGGGAAGACATCAGAGTCTTTGTGCTAAAGGTACAACTAATTTCTAATAAATAAGATTTTGATTTAACTTTTTATTATAGGTTGCCACTTTTAATCCTTAAATTTTTTTATATGTGTAGCTTTATCACGGATTGTTCATTATACATCAAAGATCTAGGTAGGTATACATACTAATTCTCTTTTTGATTCTTTTATATTGACTTTTATTTATTTTTATTAAAATAGTGTAATGTTTTGCACAGGGGGTGATAGGAAAGGTCACTCTATCTGATTATTCCATGTCCTCAGATTTCTTGCATTGGTGGCCTTAGCAGTTGCGACTAAAGGGAGTTCTGCATAATCTTGCCCCAAACTAGAAAAAGTCCCCCACTGTAGCAAAACTCGTATTAGTTCATCTGATTCGAATGAGGGTGTCATCTGATTATCCAAGGAGGTCAGTAGTCATCCTCTTTGTCACTGTCCTTGTTGTACTAACTTTTTTAATTATCTATTATCTTTTAAATTCAAGCAATGTAATCGTAGTAACCGGTTTCCAAATAATAGATAAATTAGTATCATGTTAATTATTATTAATCAAATATTATTAAATTTGTGAGGATCTATATGCAGATATCTTAAATTGATAATATTAGTTATCTCTTGTATACATTACTCAAAACAACAACAAAGAAGAGTTTATTTCATTCACTTTTATATAAATTAGATAGCCATAACATCTTTTATTGATTATTAACTATAAATTAAATTCTGAAAATTGAAATAAGTAACAATTACTTTACCTAGACAAAAGTTTTAAGTAATATCTATCCAACATTCCTATCAAGCAAAGTCTATATAATATGTAATATATCAAATGTATAATAATTTCAAACTAATTTTACTTTACTTATAAGTATTGTTTTGTATGTCGTTTAAAAGCCTAGCACGTGTGGAGATAAATTTAAAATAAATTTAGTTGGCCAACAATTATCCAAAACAAAAATAAACTCCAACGAACCCAAAATTTAATCTATAAAATAAATTGCTAATCCACAATTAAATTCAAATGTAAACAAAAACAATATGTAATCACAAAGAAATGCTTTTAATGAAAAGAAAAGGAGAAAAAATGATAAGTAGTGCACCAATCACATCTAATTATGTAAAAAAAGATTAGAAAAATAAAATTATTATCATTATATAGGGATAAAAAAATATATATGAATTTGAGAATCTCTTTATCACATTTTCAATTATAATATAATAGGTAATTAAGGTTGTAGGCCATGTGAAAATCCTTTCACAGGAGAGTATAAAAATCATCTATGTCATTGTGAAATACTGATGAAAATGCCTATGTCTATAGCATTCTTGGAAAACTCTACTTTTTCTTGATTGACCAATTTTTTATTTATTTTTTTGCCAAATTTATAACAAATTTCATTAATAACATGAAAAAAACTCAATCGCTACAAAACCCCTAATTGATCATGCAACCAGACTGAAAAATAAATAGACGAACTAAATAATTAGCCTGTTTGTTTCCGGATTGCTTAACTAACTGAATAAAAATATTCTGAAAATTAAAAATGAAGATAATGGTTTCTCGAGCGATCCAGCCTGCATCTCCACCGAAAACAGTAGTTTCACAATTAACCCTCACATTAATTCCATGGATAGTACAATGTTCAGAGGACTCAATTGCAAAAACTGAGAGGGCCTTCGTGTTATGAACAAAAATATTTTGTGAGAGGTGAGCACATGCGATTTTCACTACCGTATCAAAAGCACCCCAACTATCTACCTGCCGGACACCAGCTATAAACCTACCGAAAGTGTTGTTGATGCAAGATATCCAGATCTCCCAATATACCATGAAATCCATTTTCAACACATCGCATAACGCGAGATACATCGTACAAAGTGAGACAATCAGACACATAAATAATAACTCAATTAAACGAAACAAAAAAGAACCGAATTTTTGAACAAAATCCGATATTTATTGAAAGAAAGTTAAAAATAAATGATAAAAATTTTGTATGGATGAAGAGAGAGGATGGAGATAGAGATGAAGACGGGTAGAAAGGGTGAAGAAGGAGGTGTGATGATTAGGGTTAAAGAAAGACGGGGCGGCCGACTCTCATCGAGAGAGAGGGAGAATTGATTGACCAATTTTTTAATACTCTTTTTGACATATAATTCAAAACACTCTTTAGCCTTTTCGGGTTTTTGCATCTTCAAATGCCTTAATTAATAAAAAGAACTTAGGTGTGTGTAATGTACATAATTATAAAAATAAAAATAACATACAACAAACTTCTTGGTAACTTCTACAGCCCATTTCAAATTTTGTGCAAGAATGGCAATATACGTGTATGCCCCAACTGCCCATTTTGAACGAATAGTCGCATTTAATATCTTTACTGTTGTATCATTGTGTATACTATAAAATTAATTTTAATGTAGTCAGTCGTAAACACAAAAGCTTCATAATTTATGAGCTAATCTTATTCATATTTTTCACATACATTTTGAAGTTGAATGAGATTTATACAATAAACATATATAAATAATTATTGTCCCACTTGGAATTTGATGCGGCATGGTGTTCGTGGTTTCTTTTCCCTAAACTTGTGATCGGAATTTGATCTAGGTCATTTCCATGCCCGGGTCTTTATATTGGTCTTACAAGTGTTTTTGGTAATCTTACGAGTGTTCTGATTACGTGGAGAAGGTAGACCAGGTATTCGTAAAATCACACAAGTTCTTCCACTAAGTCCACGACCACGTCCCATGTCTTTGATTAGCATTTTTCCTTGCATATTACAAAGTAATTAGAAAATATTTCCAAGTAATTAGATATCATTCATACAAGATACTAAATATAACAAATAAAAGACATAATTTCCAAGTCAGATAAATCGTCAAAATAATGGAAAATTAATAAAACAAGATCAAAAGCTTTGATAAAATTCTACATGCTCTCATTTCATATCATACGATTAAACTTAGAAATCTTAATAAGACAACTCATAGCGAACTAACAACATTAAACCCATATCAAATAAAGAAGCAAATAAACTCCCCCCTCTCTAGCTCTTACGCAAACATAGGTATACATAATCGAAACTTGATGTACATGACACAAAATAACAATACAACTTACTAATTGTATAATTTACATATTTTATTCATATTAAATCATTTTTCTACATCATTATTTCAAAATGAAAGCATTTGTGATCACAAAAGATAACATAGAAAATGAACAATAACAACTAATGAAGCTCAAAAAACTCAAACCTTTGAAGAACATATAACTGTGAGATTTAACTCTTACTAAGTTCATCAAAAATTTAAAAAATATAGATGAAGAACACATTCGGTTATTAGTTTACTATAAAGAGCCACATTTATTCTCTCCTTCTCCATCATACTTATACATATATTTGTATAAACATGAATACACCATACACATAAAAACAATCATATGAACAACACAATTGAAACAAATTAACAAATATTTAATGTTAAACATGTTGATTTAAGACAGCCACATTCATTCTCTCTATATATCACACTCATACCTATAAATATATATATATATACAAATGCATATATATGTATAAAGAGGAACAAAAGATATACATATAAAGAACACAAAAATAAATGAAATAAGTTAGCAAATATAGGTAATTAGGATAACGCACTAATGTTTTATATAGTCTATATGTGGTCTTATCTCTTTCAAATTAGTTGTTGATTAAATGTAATCCAACTAATAAATTTACAGTTTTAAGACTATATTTTTTCAAATCTAACCTAAATAATTTTTCTAATTTATTTACCCAAAAGTGAATGATTATTAAAGAATACTCATATAGTAATTATTGAATTTTTGTAAAATGGTTTAGAGTTTCATGTAATAAGGGAAAATATAATGGGTTCATATTAGTTTTCATTCTAGGAAAATAACGACATCATATTTACTATATACACCCTTTTTATCATGTATGCAACTCATGACAGATACTTAATTATTTAATAATGAATAGGAAAGTAGTGTGTTGGTTCAATTAAATGGCGGGTCGTATTTCTAAGCATTGCATGTTTATTTATATGCATTTGAATACTTATTTTTTATTTAATTATTAACATATTTAAATTTTGTATAATTTAGTTGTACTTTCTATATATTTACATGTTTACTTAGACGTACTTATATACTTATTTCCTATTTTACTAACTTACTTTAATATTACACATTAATAGAATATTAATGGGATATACATATTTATAATTAAACGAATACAAAACTAGTATATTCTCATTATTGGTTTTCTTGAGCTTTCTAGGACTTACTTAGAGTTTCTCATGTTAGCTTTAATGTTGATATATCATAGAAATCCTTTAGAAAATTACTCCATTCACCACTTGATTAACAAAAAAGAGAGTCTTCTTAACTGTTAGTGGATTTCCCTTCAAAGTATTAGTTATTATGGTAAGATAACATGTATGGTTCTTGGTATCCATATTCCACAATCTTTTAAAAATCTTGAGATTCTTACAATACCGAAATCGATTTTCTTGTGTGTCTCCATGCCGACGCACATTAACAACTTAAATTTTTTATTAGCTCTAATCTCATTAATAACAATGGCTCTCGTGCATAAAAATCTATATGATCATGTAAATGTATTTGTTACATATGTAAACAAGAATGCTTGAACTATCTAACACATGGTGGCCCTGGCTATCAGCCAAAAGTAATTAGGAGTCTATAAGGCTTATGTAATCCTCAAAAAAGTAATTAGGTAATGGGAAAGGATTTTTCTTAGTGAATCAGTGAATTGTAAATTGTGTATGTGATTATATGTATGCAGTAAACACACATGACACAACAAAAGGAACCAAAGAAAAAAAAATATATTTGTACATGTTTCACGCGAATAGTTTAATAGATTAATTAGTCACTAATTACTATATTGAAACAGGCATAAAAAACCTACTGTTCCATTTATTTCTCTGACACTAATTTTTTTCGTTCATGTACTAGCCATTTGTGACGTGATCAGTTTTCAGTGATCTGCTCAATCCTCTAACTTTAGATCAAGCATGTCATTAAGCTACAAGTGCTTATACTTTGTCCTTTGTCTAATGTTTTCTGCTCTTCATTTCCAGATATTTCCATACGATGTGTACATTAGTAAAATTGTTGATGCTGCAAAGTCGTTCAGGTATATCTTGCAAATTTTCATCAGAGCTGGTCTGTACATTAATGATAACAATCAGATATGCATTAACATTCATTATAGGTTAGAAATTTACCATGTGATCATACAGTTTTAAAGAATCACATGAAGTCTCATCTAAGCATTCTTTATAATGTTTATTGGAATTATCTGATTAATTATCTGCATAAGCTATATATGCCCTGCTTATTATGAACTTCTTCAGTTACTTCATACTTTTGAGCTAACCATTGGCCAGGAGTGCCATGAAACTATCAAGGCAAATTTATTAATAATCAATAAGCAGTTACGCAGTAAGATCTTAGATAAGGTTCCTCTTAAATCTTAATAGTGCAACTTTATGGGAAGTAAATATTTTTTTCCAGGACTATATGCTCACCTCTGCCTTTGCTAGAGACGAGGTCTCCGGTGGAGCATACTAAGGCGAGTTGTGGTGAAATTGGCAAATAAATCAAGGTCAGAACTTTTCATAATTGAAATCCATATAACAACATGCACTCTCGTTTTCTTGTAAGATGTATCTACTTATTTGTAACTATGAGCTCTCTTAGCAGGCAAAGATTTATGTTGCAAATTTATTAACCAATCTAAGTTAGAATAACATTGTTATAAGCCCTCACTTCTCTAAGCAAAGAGTATTGATCTCAGATCTTTATTTTAAGTAAGTTAGAGAAGTCACCTTTTTGTATACGAACACGAAAATAAACGCTCAAATTCAGTCTAGGTTTTGGGTTTACTTTTGGGTACATGACATGAAACGAAAATACACGAATAGTTAAATAATTAAATAAATATTTCAAAATTTTATAAATACATATTGGGTATAGAAGTTTTAATAAAACAAAATAAAAAATAGTTCCAAATTTGAGTTCAACAAAATTTGACTACACTTGACTCATTATAACTTAATGACTTGAGACTCAACTAGTAAAACTTTAACCGAAAAGTTTGGTAATTAAATATTTTTATTTATATATATTTTATTGAAAGTTACATGAACCACAACACAAAAAGTACACGAACACAAGACGACACAACACGAATCCATGGGTCGTGTTTGGGTTGTAGAATGTGGTGCAACTTAAGTACTTATTACTCCTATTTTACCGAGTGCTTAAATTTCCTCATATTGTATCCTTTTATACATCATTTGGTTGAAAGTGTCTCTTCTGTTTATAACATGTTGCATAAAAGAACAGCTAGTATTTCAGAGTTTCCAAGATTTAAAAATGGATCTTCTTATAAATAGGCACTCCATTGAGTATATAGAAAGAGATGATTCCATAGTGGCTCATGGTTGGCGGAGTTGATGCTTTCATAAAAGTACATCAAAGCTGGCCATTACATCGTTCTCCACTGAAGCTAGTATCCCTCAAGAAATCTAGTCCACATTCGAAAGAAATTTCTTTGAGCATTCTTTGCGAAGTTGAGGTGAGTTACGTATGGACTATTAAGTTCCTTATTTATTGCATTCACAGCATTCACATTTATAAATGTATGAATCGATATAATTATTAGTAATTTTTGTGTTAAGTAGTGAAATGATGTCAAAATGTGGTAGAAATGTATGAATGTATGTTCTCTATATGTTGTCGGAACACACAAAATTAGCCTTGGGAATTGCAATATCCTAATTTTACGAAGGCAGGTATCCTTTGTTAAAATTAATCTAATTTATAATTCTTATAAACTATTTGGTAGATTATAGAAGATTCTAGTCAGAAGTAATGCAAGCACAGATTCAAGTAATCAGTATAAGCAATGAAAAGTTTCTTGATCTTATTCATGAACCATATTAATGATGTAAACTAGCTAATAGTCTTCTTAAGTCTTGCTATATAAACTTGAGATATATCAGTTGTATTAAAGTGAATAAGTGATAATATATAAATTAAATCATTTTGCCTTCTTTATCAATACTGATTCTAAAAAATTTAGTATCAGAGCCAAAACATTAATCCAGACCCCAAAATAATCAAAATTCATAAACCCTTCATTATATACAATGGCAGCTTCTAATGAAGGATTATTCAACTATGCACAAAGCAATATTCCATTTTTCAATGATGAAAGCTATGATTTCTGGAGCATCCAGCTGAAAACATTGTTCATCTCTCATGATTTATGGATTTAGTAGAAGATAACTACGAAGCTAGTGTTACGCAGGAAGAGATAGCATCCTGGTCAGTGGCTAGGCATGATGAATTCAAAAATAAAAAGAAAAAAAGATGCAAGAGCTTTGCACTGTATTCAATAAGGAGTTAGCAAAGCAATCTTTCCCCGTATTATGGGAGCAAAAACATCAAAAGAATCATGGGATCTTTTGCAAAATCAGTTTTCAAGGTTACGAAGCACTAATTTCAGTAAAATTCTAAGTATTCTGGAATTCTTCTCTAAGGTGTCAACAATCATTAATCAGATTCGAAGTTATGGAGATACCTTGGATGATAAAAAAAGTTGTCCATAAAATTTTAAGAAGCCTGCCAGCAAAATTTGAGCATGTGGTTGCAGCAATTGAAATTTCTAAGGACTTGTCTAAATTAACGGTGGATGAACTCATGCGTGCTCTTGAAGCTAACGAGGAAAGAATTCGTAGATTCTCAAATCAGCCCCTGGAACAAGTTTTTCAAGCAAAAATCAATATAAGAAACAAAAATGATGCTGCACATCAGGATAACGAGACACGAAGAAACTACAACAGGAACAAAAATTATAGAAAAGGTAATCAAAATTTCCGAGGAAGAGGAGGAAGAAGAAATTTTAATGAAAGAACCAACTTCAACAATTCCAAATGTATCATTTGCTAGCGATCAAATCATGAGTCGAAAAATTGCAAATTCCGATGCAAAAGGTGCAAAGTTTCTAACCATTCTCAGAGAGACTACTGGTTCCAAAACAGAACTCAAGGAAATGCAAATTTTTCAGAGGAGAGTAAAGAGCCACAAAAGGAGTGGTATATTGATAGCGCTTGTAGCAATCACATGACGGGCAAAAAGGAGCTTTTCTCAAAACTTGATAAAAGATATAAATCTAAAGTAAAGATCGGAGATGGGAAAATGTTGAAAATTGAAGGCAAAGGGATCATTACCTTTTATTCTAAAGAAGATAAGTCTTCAAACATTACTGATGTTCATTATGTTCCTGAATTAACTCAAAATCTATTGAGTATTGGACAATTGATGCAAAGAGGTTTTTCCATAATTTTTGATGAAGATCATTGTGTTACTTTCGATAAGAAAAAGAAATTCTCAGTGGCAAGAGTTAGAATTATTCCAAACAAAACTTTTCATTTAATAATGCCACTGGAAGGTGGCGTTGCTTTAAAAGTTGTGAATAACGATGATACTTTTTCTTGGCATCTAAGGTATGGGCATCTTAACTTTAATGGACTGAAGTTATTAAAAGAGAAAAATATGGTCATAGGTCTGCCTTCCATCTCAAAAAACAGTGAAGTTTGTGAAGGTTGTTTATATGGGAAAATGCACAGATTGCCTTTTCCCGAAACTGCTTGTAGAGCAAGGGCTCCGATGGAACTAGTTCACTGAGATATATGCGAATCAAGGACTCTATCCATCAATGGCAGCAAATACATTCTCCTATTCGTGGATGGCTACACAAGAATGATGTGGGTATATTTCTTGAAGCAAATATATGAGGCATTTAACTCTGTTATCCAGTTCAAGGTGCTGGTAGAAAATCCAAGTAAATTTAAAATAAAAACTCTCAGAACTGATCGCGGTGGAGAGTATATATCTCAACTTTTTCTTAGTTATTGTAAAGAAAAAGGCATAAGGAGGCAGCTAACGATAAGATATAGTCCTCAGTAAAACGGCGTCACAGAATGGAAGAATCGAACAATTGTGGAAATGGCCAGAAGCATGTTTAAAGAAAAAGGATTGTCAAATATTTTCTGGGCAGATTAATACAGCTATCTACCTTCTGAATATCTCTCCAACAAAGGCAGTGTTTAATAAATCACCTTACGAAGCTTGGCATAGGCAGAAACCAGAAGTACATCAACTCAAAGTATTTGGATGCATCGCCTATTCTCATATTCCTGCACAACATAGAGAGAAATTTGATGAGAAAGGTGAGAAACTACTTTTTCTTGGCTATAGTGAAGAATTAAAGGCTATCATCTTTTTAATCCTGCCACCAAGAAATTTGTGATCTCCAAAGATGTAATTTTTGATGAAAAGAAACAATGGAACTTTCAAAATAATACATCTGAATCATAACTTCAGAATGTGCCAACAATTTCTCCAGAAACTTTGGAAGTTGTTGTCACACCAGAAGAAGGATCAAGATTCACAATTGAAGATACCACATATACAGAAGTACTAAGACATCGTTCAATTCAAGATATTTATGATTCTTATAATGTGATATTCTTTACATGTGAACCAAACAAAATTTAAGGATGCTGCAAAAGAAGGAACATCGATAAAAGCAATGGATGATGAGATTACAACAATAGAGAAGAATCATACATGGAGACTTGTTGATCCTCCTGAAAATAAAGATGTCATAGGACTGAAGTGGGTCTATAAGACAAAATATAATAAAGATGGAACAGTCCAAAAGCACAAAGCAAAATTAGTATCTAAGGGGTACTTCTCAGCAACCAGAAATTGATTTTACTGAAACTTTTGCTCCAGTAGTACGCATGGAGACAATAAGATATGTACTTGCTATTTGTTATATCAAGTATTTCTACGACATGACGACTAGAAGTTGCATGTGACGGGGGTGGACGAATACGTAAGACATGATCATTCAGGTGTCGACATGGACAGCTGCAAGAAGAGAGCCAAAGACGAGTAGAAGGATTCAATAACAAACCTGAAAAATAGGAGAAAAGCATCAAAAAAGTGGAGAAGAACGTGGAAGATGGTAAGAGAGATGGGAGGAGAAAAAATAGCTAACAAAAGGATAGAGGGCAATTCAAATAAAAAAGTGAGACAACGGGAGGAAGATTAGAGGGGGATAAATAGTAGAAAATACATAGACTAGAGCAAGTTTTCTAGTAGAACACAAAAATACACTACTTCTTACATTGTAATTCAGCTACGTGATTTTGATATAGTGGATCTCTTTTAGGCTGGGCTACAAATCCCACCTGCGGTTTTGATCCTTTACGGGATTTTCCGCCTCACCAAATCGTGGTGTTTTTTACTTGCTATTTTCATTACGTTATAATCCTAGTTCTTTCATTAAAAACTTATAAATATATTATTAGCATTAACACACATAAATTTGGTAAAAACAATTGGCGCCGTCTGTGGAAAATTGCTAAGGATTTCTACACACCTACATCATGTCCACCAGCGAACCACCACGAAACCTGACAAACACAAAAGGTAACGCTTCCAACAACGAGGAGATGGCTGCAATGTTGAAAAAGCTACGAGATGGACAAATGCAGTCGATTTTGATGGAAAGAGCCACACACCAAACTGGCTATTGGAAAGGTACTTAGTTGGTTTCGATGTCAACTAAGGTTTCTACTGAACAACATGTGCAAGAATTAAGTACAAAGGTAAATAATCGTGAGAGTGAATTAGAAGCGCAGTTTAACAAGAATGTAGAACATGACTTGGATGATGGAAAAACCGGAAGAAGCGAACTTCAAAAAAAAAACTAATCCACAACTAAGTTCAAATGTAATAAAAAATAATATGTAGTCACTAATAATACTTGTAATTAAAAGAAAAAGAGAAACAATAGGTCATAAATAAATGCTTTTAATAAAAAAGGGACAAAAACAATATAAATGAATTTTATAATCTTTTGAGCATATTTTGTGATTATAATATAATAGGTAATTAAGGTTGGAGGCCATGGAAAAATCATTTTAGAGGAGAACTTAGAAATCATATAATCATTAATTAGAATATAACTTATGATGTTATTAATTTTGTAATAAGTTTTCTTCTATATCATTGAGAAACCATGTCCAAAATGTCTATATCTCACTTGTGTACTTTCTAAATACCTGTTTGTATTAATTTCATCTATATTAACTTACGACCATATGTCAGATTGGATGAGTCTGAGTCGGAAATGACTTTTCTATCTATGATAATGGTCATAACCGATCAAAAAGGTAATAAATAACTTTTTCATTTTCTTGAGTATTGGCCCCACCCATTTACATGGTAGCAACGTGAATGTTTAATAAAGTTTGATAACCGATCAAGTTTTTGGTTACTTTTAAATCTACAATTCACCTTTGCTTCGTCCCAGTTTTTCCTACTTGACATCTATGTGCCACATGTCACGCTTGACTAGGATGTCACGGTGGTCCGTGTCAACTTTGGTTTGTTGGTCTTGTTCATGTTTATACACAAACAAACAAATATTTTCATCAATTATATCCGATCACAATGTAACCGACCAACTTCATAAGAAATATTGTTGAAAATAGTCATGAATAGTCTATTTTGATCATTTTTGTATTACACCATTTTATTTTTTGGAAAAACATTAATATATTATTTGAAATTATATAATATAATATATTTGCACTAAGATATTTTTTTATAAATTACATAATGTGGTTGAAAAAAAATTGTTGTATTTAGTACCAATTCTTTACTCCTATGGAGAAAAATACAGTGAAGTCGGATTTCAAGTGAAGTCGGATTTCAAAAAAAGTTTATCGATTAACGGGAAAAAATAAATAAAAAATGGAGGGGAAAAACTGGAATAATGTGTAGCACGGAGCATATATATGGTGTGTACTACATCTAGGGGGCCCTTGGATTAGATTGATCTAAGGGCTGAGATTAGTTTCTAATTTTTATTTTAATTTTAGTTTCTATTTGATTATTTGTATATATATATATATATAACTAGTGAGTAGTTAATTTCTATATAATAAAATTTTACAATTTTGAGTCACTTTGAAAATGTATAGAACTGAGACAGAGAGAGTGGGAAATATGCACCCATTACAAAATTTAAAAATTTATCATTTGTAATTGTGTTTTTGGATTATTAAATAAAATAATAAATTTAATAAAGTTATTTCTTTGTTTTTAAACCTTACAAAGAATATGAACTAAAAAAATAATAGAGAAATAGAAAAATTACTTGATTGAAGAATATTACGTAAAGAAATTTCTAAGAAATTTCCTACAAATTTCTAATGTTTTATATATCACCCCTATATAAACTTAAGGGTGTTGCACATACTCCATAATCCCTAATTCCTTGACGGCCGCCCCAATCTTACCATATTCCAGAACTTCAAAATTTAGTATATGACCAACCAATTGAGCTGCAAAGATGGTGAGGAGAGCGGATCAGGGGAAGACATCAGGGTCTTTGTGCTAAAGGTACAACTAATTTCTAATAAATAAGATTTTGATTTGCTTTGTATTATAGGTTGGCACTTTTAATCCTTAAATTTTTTCATATGTGTAGCTTTATAAGGGATTGTTCATTATACATCAAAGATCTGGGGAGGTATACATACTAATTCTCTTTTTGATTCTTTTATATTGATTTTTATTTATTTTTATTAAAATAGTGTAATGTTTTGCACAGGAGGTGATAGGAAAGGTCACCCTATCACAGTTGCGGCTAAAGGGAGTTCTGCATAATCTTGCCCCAAAACTCGAAAAAGTGCTGCAGCCATCACAGTTGACCCCAGTGTAGCAGCACAATACATCCGTCTGTTTTGACCCTTCTTCCCATAAACCATGTCTCGTATTAGGTCATCTGATTCGAATGAGGGTGTCATCTGATTGTCCAAGGAGGTCGTAGTCATCTTCTTTGTCACTGTCCTTGTTGTACTAATTTTTTTATTATCTATTATCTTTTAAATTCAAACAATGTAATCGTTGTAACCCGTTTGGAAATAATAGATAAATTAGTATCATGTTAATTATTATTAATCAAATATTGTTAAATTTGTGAGGATCTATATGCGGATATCTTAAATTGATAATATTAGTTATCTCTTGTATACATTACTCAAAACTACAACAAATTATTTCATTTACTTTTATATAAATTATATAGCCATAACATCTTTTTATTGATTATTACTATAAATTAAATTTTTAAAATTGAAATAAGTAACAATTACTTTATATAGACAAAAGTTTTAAATAATATCTATCCAACATTCCTATCAAGCAAAGTCTATATAATTTTACTAATTTTACTTTACTTATAAGTATTGTTTTGTATGTGTTTAAAAGCCTAGCACCTGTGGAGATAAATTAAAAATAAATTTAGTTGGCCAACAATCATCCAAAACAAAAATAAACTCCAAAGAACCCAAAGTTTAATATATAAAATAAATTGCTAATCCACAATTAAAATCAAATGTAAACAAAAACAATATGTAATCACAAAGAAATGCTTTTAATGAAAAGAAAATGAGAAAAAAAAATGATAAGTAGTGCACTAATCACATCTAATTATGTAAAAAAAGATTAGAAAAATAAAATTATTAATATTATATAGGGATAAAAAAATATAAATGAATTTGAGAATCTCTTGATCACATTTTCAATTATAAAATAATAGGTAATTAAGGTTGTAGGCCACGCGAAAATCCTTTCACACGAGAGTATAAAAATCATATAATCATTAATTACCTTATAATTCTTCTATGTCATTGTGAAATAATGATGAAAATGCCTATGTCTATAGCATTCTCGGCAAACTCTACACTTTCTTCGAACCACCCCTTTTCTTGATTGACCAATTTATTTATTTAGTTTTTTTTTCAAATTTATAGCAGATTTCATTAATAACATGAAAAAAATTCAATCGGTACAAACCCCCAATTCATCATGCAACCAGGTTGAAAAACAAATAGACGAACTAAATAATTAGCCTCTTTATTTCCGGATTGGTTAACTGACTGAATACAAATATTCTGAAAATTAAAAATAAAGATAATAGTTTCTCGAGCGATCCAGTCTGCATCTCCACCGAAAATAGTAGTTTCACAATTGCCCTCACATTAATTCCATGGATAGTACAATGTTCAGAGGACTCAATTGCAAAAACTGAGAGGGCCCTCGTGTTATGAACAAAAATATTTTGTGAGAGGTGAGCACATGCACTTTTCACTACTGTATCAAAAGCACCCCACCTATCTACCTGCCGGACACCATCTATAAATAATAACTCAATTAAACGAAACGAAAAAGAAGCAAATTTTTGAACAGAATCCAACATTTATTGAAAGAAAGTTAAAAACAAATGATAAAAATGTTGTATGGATGAAGAGAGAGGATGAAGATCGAGATGAAGATGGGTAGAAAGGGTGAAGAAGGAGGTGTGATGATTAGGGTTAAAGGAAGATGGGGCGGCCGACTCTCATCGAGAGAGAGGGAGAATTGATTGACCAATTTTTTAATACTCTTTTTGACATATAATTCTAAACACTCTTTAGCCTTTTCGGGTTTTTGCATCTTCAAATGCCTTAATTAATAAAAAGAACTTAGGTGTGTGTAATGTACATAATTATAAAAATAAAAATAACATACAACAAACTTCTTGGTAACTTCTTCAGCCCATTTCGAATTTTGTGCAAGAATGGCAATACACGTGTATGCCCAACTGCCCATTTTGAACGAATAGTCGCATTCAATATCTTCACTGTTGTATCATTTTGTATACTATAAAATTAATTTTAATGTAGTCTGTCATAAACACAAAAGCTTCATAATCTATGAGCTAATCGTATTCATATTTTTCACATACATTTTGAAGTTGAATGAGATTTATACGATAAACATATATAAATAATTACTGTCCCACTTGGAATTTGATGCGGTATGGTGTTTTTGGTTTCTTTTCCCTAAACTTGCGATCGGAATGTGATCTAGGTCATTTTCATGCCCGGGTCTCTATATTGGGCTTACAAGTGTTTTTGGTAATCTTACGGGTGTTCTGATTGCGTGGAGCAGGTAGATTAGGTGTTCGTAAAATAGCACAAGTTCTTCGACTAAGTCCACGACCATGTCCCATGTCTCTGATTAGCATTTTCCCTGGATACTACAAAGTAATTAGAAAATATTTCCAAGTAGTTAGATATTCATGCAAGATACTAAATATAACAAAAAAACATAATTACCAAGTCAGATAAATCGTCAAAATAATGAAAAACTAATAAAACAAGATCAAAAGCATTGATAAAATTCTACATACTCTCATTTCATATGATTAAACATAGAAATCTTAATTAGTATTCGTAAATACAACTCATAGAGAACTAACAACATTAAACCCATATCAAATAAAGACGCAAATAAACCCCCCCTCTAGCTCTTACGCAAACATAGGTATACATAATCGAAACTTGATGTACATGACACAAAATAATAATACAACTTACTAATTGTATAATTTACATATTTTATTGATATTAAATTAATTTTCTACATCATTATTTCAAAATGAAAGCATTTGTCATCACAAAAGACAACATAGAAAAAGAACAATAACAACTATTGAAGCTCAAAAAACTCAAGCGTTTGAAGAACATATAACAGTGAGATTTAACTCTTACCAAGTTCATAAAAAATTTATAAAATATAGATGAAAAACATATTCGGTTATTAGTTTACTATAGAGAGCCACGTTTATTCTCTCCTTCTCCATCATAGTTATACATATATATGTATAAACATGAATACACCGTACACATAAAAAAAATCATATGAACAACACAATTGAAACAAATTAAGACAGCCACATTCATTCTCTCTATATATCACACTCATACCTATAAATATATATATATATATATATATATAAATGTATATATATGTGTAAAGAGGAACAAAAGATATACATATAAAGAACACACAAAATAAATTAAATAAGTTGGCAAATATAGGTAATTAGGATAACGTATTAATGTTATATATAGTCTATATGTGGTCTTATCTCTTTCAAATTAGTTGTTGATTAAATGTAATCCAACTAATAAATTTACAGTTTTAGGACTATATTTTTTCAAATCTAACCTAAATAATTTTTCTAATTTATTTACCCAAAAGTAAATGATTATTTAAAGAATACTTATATAGTAATTATTGAACTTTTGTAAAATGGTTTAGAGTTTCATGCAATAAGGGAAAATATAATGGGTTCGTATTAGTTTTCATTCTAGGAAAATAACGACATCATATTTACTATATACACCCTTTTTATCATCTATGCAACTCATGACCGATAATTAATTATTTAATAATGAATAGGAAAGTAGTGTGTTGGTTCAATTAAATGGCGGGTCATTGTTGTACTTCTAAGCATTGCATGTTTATTTATACGCATTTGTATACTTATTTCTTATTTAATTATTAACATATTTAAATTTTGTATAAATTAGTTGTACTTTCTATATATTTACATGTTTACTTAGATGTACTTATATACTTATTTCCTATTTTACTAACCTACTTTAATATTACACATTAATAAAATATTAATCAGATATTCATATTTATGATTAAACGAACACAAAACTAGTATATTCTCATTATTGGTTTTCTTGAGCTTTCTAGGACTTACTTACAGTTTCTCATGTTAGCTTTAATGTTGATATATCATAGAAATCCTTTAGAAAATTACTCCATTCACCACTTGATTAATAAAAAAGAGAGTCTTCTTAACTGTTAGTGGATTTTCCTTCGGAGTCTTAGTTATTACGGTATGATAACATGTATGGTTCTTTGTATCCATATTCCATAATCTTTCAAAAATCTTGAGATTCTTACAATACCGAAATCGATTTTCTTGTTTGTCTCCATGCCGACGCACATTAGCAACTTAAATTTTTTATTAGCTCTAATCTCATTAATAATAATGGCTCTCGCGCATAAAAATCTATCTGATTACAATTATTTCCCGTCATACCAGAAAATTTTGATCGCAAAATATTTTTGTGAAAGTCATCTCTAAATCACAAAATCTATAATACCACTTTCTAAGAATTTAAATGTATAATAAATTGTTGGAGATTACGGGAAAGAGTTTTTTTCTGAGTAATTCCATACAACTTACTCACACAAAACATATACATAAAACTTGCAACTGCAATGAAATAATTTGATCATTTTCTATGAATACAAAACTTAGAAGATTGTCATATTTATGCGGCTAGGTCTACATGGAATTTACAAGAATATTCGCACCTAAGTTAATATGTAATTGAATAAGTACATGATTTAATCACATATAGAAATGCAAAATTATGAACTCGAAGACTATTCTATTTTCATAAAAAAGCAAATTAAAGTGTAGCTTAGCTTGTTTTAAAACAACATACATTTATAATCTTTTAGTTAGCAAGGAGAGATTCTTTATATATTTTGCATAGGAGATAAACACATTAATTCACTACAAGAAAACTGTCAATAGACATCATAGATTAGACATTGGTAACCCGTGTCACCGATGTTAAAAATATTTTTAACATCACCACTTTTAAAAGCGATGTCTTTAGCTTTTTAACATCCTACAGCTTTAAACCGATATCTAAAAAATTATTAAAATAATTCAAAAAAATATCCCGCTTATTACCAAATTCTTCCCCGCCTTAGGTAAAAAAAAATTGGATGAAATTTTCCGCATTGAATTTTTTGGCTCTCCTAAATTCAATCGATTTTGGTCAAATTTATTATTTGGAAATGGCATGAAATTTCCTATAACTTTTAAAACTTTTGGGGCAAAAGTTGGTGGAAATTCCCCTCTATTTTTAAATTTATATTTCTACACAAATCCGTTTGTATGTATCTAATTTGGCCACATTCAATTGTATTTAGTATATTCAGAATCTTTAATAATTTATTTAAACTATTTAAATGTTAGTGAATATTTTAAAAAATATGTATACACACAATAATAACATTCATCCCAACTACAAGTTTATATGGTATAAAAATATATGTGATGAAAGAACTTTTATTTAAATTTTATGATACTTCCATGAAATTTAAATATATTTTATAAAAAAAAGTTTAAAAAATTATGAAAGAATTATCGCGTTCCAAGTCGACGGACTACATTCACTGTATTTTTTGACAAAATATTAGTGAGCTAATAATTAACTTGTTTTTGAATCTCTACATTAGAGTAGGTAGTATGATTACATGGGGTTATAAATTTAAATTTTAGGGTATCGATTAGGGTTTTAGTTTTTAATTTATATCTCATTTATTTTGAGTAATCTATTACGGATGTGATTATTCGAATTATTTTACAAATTCGAATTTAGGGGTTGAGATTCTTACCATAGAGTGTTCCTACTATTTAGAATAATATTAGACCATCCAACCACATGGATGTTAAAATGGTTACAAGAAAATGTTATATGCAAATTTTAACAATTTTTAATCATTAGACCTCGATTATTTTAACAAATAAGGTATCACTAACTTAACTAAATATTTCACCACACAATCTTTTTCATGGAATTTATGCTCAAATTGACCAACTTAATGATTTTAAATTTTTTATTAAAATTACAAGTTGTTAATATAATTTATTATATTTTTAATATTATAATATTTGTAAGAAAAAAGATAATTAATTACAATTTTAATTTCCTAGAAATTATAAAAAAGCATAAGAAAAATATTAATCGACACTCCTAAATTCGACCGGTTACAGTTGAATTTAGTGCCACTTCAATAGTCCCCTTGCATTAGATCTAACACACCAAATTTAACCCCTAAAACACTCATCCAACGGTTGATTTACATTTAATAAAACCAAATTATAAGTAAAAAAAAATGATTAAATAAAATTTTTAACCCGAAGCCCTCCTTTCACTCACGTAACCCACCCCTTCTATTTTTCTCTCTCCCCCTCTATTTCTATTTGTGTCCCTCCCACCATCTTACTCTCCCTCCTGAAGGTAATAATTCGGTAGAGAGCTAGGTAGATAATTTTTCAAAAATTTCCATTTTCTTGATTTTAATTCGAATTAGACTTTTTACTTTAGGTTGTTTATTGATGTGTTTTGAAGTTACGAATCGATAGATCATTGAACATGAGCGTGTAGATAATTTTTTCATGATTTATGATTGACTGTGTTGCTCCATTTACATGCTTGATATGTGGTGGGGATATTGTTTATATTAAGGTTTTTTTAGTTCGGTGAATTTTTTGTTAATGTTGTTTTTTTCTTTACAGACGTTCAATTGATTTTGGCCGGAATCGGTTAAATGCTAGTTATTTGTAAGTTTGGATATGAATATGAGATTGTTGGGTCAATTTTGAGTGTATTAAGTTGAAAAATTGGACTGAAAACTGAGCTTTTTTGGAGAAATTAAAGCTGCTGGAATATGACTGGACCTGGGTAAACTCACCGGAATCTGGAAATTTTCCAATTTCCAGCGAGAGATTTGTCTCTTAAAACTGGTGTTTGTTAATTCAACCGAAGGTGGTGGAATTTAGATTCGCATCTTTGACCATATACGGTCAATTTAATTTTAGGCAGACATTTTAAATTTATTCAAAATATTTAATACTTTGGGCGGGATTTTCAATTTTTTGGTGAAAAGTCAAATTCGACTACCTTGGTCAAATTTGGCCAGTTAAATTTAAGCGGTTTTTTTTAAATGGTCAAAATTAGCTGGTCCAATTTACTTTAAAAATGACCGACTTAGTAAACATTCCTCCCGTATTATGACCGATCCAGAAACTAAAAGATACCACCGTGTCCTGACATATTTAGGTAAATGCGAGGATTTTTGGCCGGTCGTATTTACCTGTTTTTCTTATATTGATAGCTCATCTAAATATGAGGGGTTTGTTAAAATGACGTAATATATAAGTTGATCCACATGTTAAATGACTTAATCAAGAGAAAGATGGGATCTAATAAATTCGACATCATAAACTTTGAAATTCTTGAAGAATTGCCCTCACCGATTTTCCAATTTTCAAATAGTTCTTGGCTAAATGATATTATACTTCATTTTGATGTCTCTCAACTTTGTTTCTTTCATTTTGTACTTAGTGGCGCAACAAACCATATGGTTTCTCTAACCCTCTCAGTTATCTACCTCTCTTTCACCTTTTTCAGTTGATGGAAGTGCTTTGGGCGTGGATCCTATCACGTTTTGCCTTTCCAATAAAATTCAAATAAATTCTCTTGTGTAATAAAGAAATATTTAATCTCATTACATCCTTTATTTAACAAATTCCATATATTGGCATATTAGTTCTTGTATGTTCTTGCAATGACTTGGTTTGCCAAATGTTCATGGTTGTGGTGGTTAATATGTTAAGAGACACCAACACCAAAGGTAAGTCTCATCTGGAGAAAATTAAGGGTTGAGGTATTGTTTCGACCACTTCAAATTGTTTTCATCTTATATCCTTTTCATTATGAAGGAATAATATGTGCAAAGTTTATATGTTTTTTTAATATTTTTTGTTTAAATAAAAGTATTGTTGCTTGATTGTCAGGTTTATTAATTATATCATTCACAAGGATTTAATTAAGTAATTATTTTTAAAATTTTATCTTCTTACTTCTTTTCATGTTTATCGGGTTTTTAAAATATTTTTTATTTTTGTTAAAGTATTGTTCCTTGATTAGGTTATAACCGTTCCAGTCATAAGGTAGTACTAATAGCTGATAACGCTTTAAGAGGACATAAGAGAAACTGCAATAGATTAGTTATTCATTCTCTTAATTTTTGTAACTTAAATTTTAGGGAACGAGTGTACTAGTTCAACGGATTAAGCATCATCTCTCCCAAGACTTTGAAGAAGGAAGACTGTGCATTATGGGTGTTAAATTATTAATATTATCAAAACAATTCCATTATTGTTGCAACTATTCTGAATTTTCAGATGTTGCCAGTAGCCGTGAACCATTTGACCTCTGTGAACAACATTATGGAAATTCCTTTAACCTCCCAAGCCAATTTAACCAGCAGCATAATTCAGAGCACAAGTTTAATAATGTCGGAGGAGCGAGGATCACTATTGCAGGTGTCTTGAGGATGAATGATAATAAGCTCCTGATTAGCATATCCACACGACTGGGGCACATGGCTCCACGGGCCCACATGATGAATTGAAGAGGAGAAGTTCCAAAGGTTTATCATATGCGAATTCAGGAGCAGTTCTCTAGGCTCATCAGATGAGTAATCCAAAAGCATGAGAATCTCTTAGGTTATTAGATTTTTAAACCAAAAATGAGAACTTTATAAGGTACATTACAAAAGGACAAGTGCAAGAGGATAATTGGAATTTAAATCGAAAAGGAGAAGGTCTAGCTGTCTGTCTCTCACATGATAAATACAAAGAGAGAAGTTTTGCAATGAATAGACACAAAGAACAGAAGCAAAACCTGTAATTAAATATCAAACATGTATAAGTATCCCACAAAAAAGCAAGCCGAGCAAGATATCACAAAAAATGGCACCAAAGTATCTTTATCTTCCAACAAGGTCGGCGATTGGCAAAGCGCTTGGTTGGAAATCTAAGAATTTTCAGTTGCATTGCATATGCACATATTCCTGACAAGAAAAGAAAAAAGCTAGATGAGATTAGATGAGATTGTCAAGAAGTGTATCTTTACCGCGGTTTTTATCCTTTACAGGATTTTCCGCGTCACCAAATCCTGGTGTTATTTACTTGCTATTTTCATTACGTTATAATCCTAGTTCTTTCATTAAAAACTTATAAATATATTTTTAGCATTAACACACATAAATTTGGTAAAAACAATTGGCGCCGTCTGTGGAAAATTGCTAAGGATTTCTACACACCTACATCATGTCCACCAGTGAACCACCACGAAACTCGAAAAACACACAAGAAAACGCTTCCAACAACGAGGAGATGGCTGCAACGTTGAAAAAGCTACAGTCAGAGATGGACAAATGCAGTCGATTTTGATGGAAAGAGCCACACACCAAACTGGCTAGTGGAAAGGTACTTAGTTGGTTTCGATGTCAACTAAGGTTTCTACTAAACAACATGTGCAAGAATTAGGTACAAAGGTAAATAATCGTGAGAGTAAATTAGAAGCGCAGTTTAACAAGAATGCAGAACATGACTTGGATGATGGAAAAACCGGAAGAAGCGAACTTCAAAAAAAAAACTAATCCACAACTATGTTCAAATGTAATAAAAAACAATATGTAGTCACTAATAATACTTGTAATTAAAACAAAAAGAGAAATAATAGGTTATAAGTAAATGCTTTTAATAAAAAAGGGCCAAAAAGAATATAAATGAATTATATAATCTTTTGAGCATATTTTGTGATTATAATATAATAGGTAATTAAGGTTGGAGGCCATGGAAAAATCATTTTAGAGGAGAACTTAGAAATCATATAATCATTAATTAGAATATAACTTATGATGTTATTAATTTTGTATTAAGTTTTCTTCTATATCATTGAGAAACGATGTCCAAAATGTCTATATCTCACTTGTGTACTTTCTAAATACGTGTTTGTATTAATGTCACCTACATTAACTTAGGACCAAATATGTCAGATTGGATGAGTCTGAGTTGGAAATGACTTTTCTATCTATGATCATGGTCATTACCGATCAAAAAGGTCGTAAATAACTTTTTCATTTTCTTGAGTATTGGGCCCACCCATTTACATGGCAGCTACCTCGATGTTTAATAATGTTTGATAACCGACCAAGTTTTTGGTTACTTTTAAATCTACAATTCGCCTTTGCTTGGTCCCAGTTTTTCGTACTTGGCATGTATGTGCCACATGTCACGCTTGACTACGATGTCACGGTGGTCGGTTTTAACTTTGTTTTGTTGGTCTTGTTCATGTTAATAGACAAACAAAGAAATATTTTCATCAATTATATTCGATCACAATGTAACCGACCAACTTCATAAGAAATATTGTTGAAGATGGTCATAAATAATCTATTTTGATCATTTTTGTATTACACCATTTTATTTTTTGGAAAAACACTAATATATTATTTGAGATTATATAATATAATATATATTTGCACTAAGCTGTTTTTTTTATAAATTACATAATGTGGTTGAAAAAAATTGTTGTATTTAGTACCAATTCTTTACTCGTATAAATTGTTTAACTTAATTAATTTAGAAATACATATTTCATAAAAAATAAGTAAATTAGTTTGGTATTAAGAAATAGTGTAATTTTGAAAAAAAAAGTAAGAAAAGTGAGTAAAGTGATCGTACTCATCAATATTATATATATATATATATCTAGGGGCTAATCCAATAGAAACCTCCTTATAATGAAAACTAAAAACTAAACTAATTTTTTTTTTAAATCTCGTCAAAACATAGCACATATGGTATGCAAATTGATCGTTACGAGATGGAGAAAAATACAGTGAAGTCGGATTTCAAAAAAAGTTCACCGATTAACGGGAAAAATCAAATAAAAAACGGAGGGGAAAAGCTGGAATTATGTGTAGGAGGGAGCATATTAATCCTGTGTACTACATCTAGGGGGCCTTTAGATTAGATTGATATAAGGGACGAGATTAGTTTATAGTTTTTATTTTAATTTTAGTTTCTATTTGATTATTTGTCTATATATATATATATATATCTATATATATATATAACTAGTGTAGTGGAAAAGATAGTGGATGTAAGTGAGTAAAAGGTAGTGGATGTAAGTGAGTAATTAATTTCTATGTAATAAAATTTTACATTTTTGAGTAACTTTGAAAATGTATAGAATTGAGACGGAGAGAGTGGGAAATATGCACCAATTACAAAATTCAAAAATTTATCATTTGCAATTGTGTTTTTGGATTACTAAATAAAATAATAAATTTAATAAATATTTTATTTTGATATTTATCATAGAACTATAAAAAACAAACAAAAAAGTTATTTCTTTGTTTTTAAACCTTACAAAGAATATGAACTAAAAAAAATAATAGAGAAATATAAAAATTACTTGATTGAAGAATATTAGGTAAAGAAATTTCTGACAAATTTCCTAGAAATTTCTAATGTTTTATATACCATTGCCTACAACAAATCTGGCCATTTCACTATAACAAATCTGGTCATTTACGACGGTTTTTTTGAACTGAAATCGTCGTAATTGAGCCATTTACGACGAAAAAAAATCGTCATTTTTGGTCGAGTAGTAAGTTCGTTTTTTCGTCTCAAGATAAAATTGCGTCGCAAGTTAGGAAGTAGGAGCCCACATACTGAATAAAATAATAAATCTACTTATGACGGAATTTATCGTCGTAAGATACCAGAATACGACGAAAAATAACGTCGTAAGTTATGTACTTACGATAGAAAAAACGTCGGATATTACTTTACGGGACCCACTTTTAATAAGATAAAACATAATTTACGACGGAAAAAGCGTAGTAAGTTAGAAATTTCCGACAGAAAAATCGTCGTATTTTAGAAGGTGGGGCCTACAAGCTTGAAAATGAAAATTCAAAAAAAAAATTAAATATGAAAATATATACATTACGATGGAATGTTTGAACGGAATGTTTGAAGAACAACCGTCGTAAGTTTGTTTTTCCAGAATAACCAAATACTAATTTTTCAGTATCCAACCATTTTCGGCTTCCAATTTAAATTCTAAACCTAAACCTGCCAAAATTTTATACAATCGCAAACTCAAAATAAACTCTAAAACTGCCAAAAGACAATCAACATTTATTAAAACAAAATACACAATTATCATTGTATTAAGTTTTATCAATAATTCTAAATCAAACACATTACATAATTACATTCTTTACGTCTAACTTAGAAGTAACTTATATTATGAATGCCATGCTCTTAAATTAGGCACCCAGGGAAATATCCCTGTTGTCTTAATTCAAATATAGCTGATGAACTTGTCATGCAATCGAAACCTGAAATCAGTGGCAATTGACCTGTGCACCGAAAGAACACACACTTAGAGCACGAGAAATAATAAACGACAACATTCTATTGCTAGACACAAATCTAACACAGTAGTGACAAAAATATGTCATTTGTCTTCTGTAAACTGCAGTTTATACAAATATAGAAAAAACCATAAAGTTAAGTTAAAAAAAATAATAAATCTTGTATCATGACTAAATAAGTATGGAAATCATGTTCATGTATGAGAACCATTTATAATTGGGTCAATCTATCAAATACTGCAATATGCAGAGAATTAAAAACCACACAAACACAGAAACATATCTTTGGACCCTAAATGCTTACTACTGTAAAATTAAACTTTGAACTATTTAACTATATATTTCTGTCAAACTAGCCTATTACCTGACTATTTGGAAATTAAATACACATTTCGAAAGTACTTCAGTTCTCACCAAGTTGGTACAAGCAGGGTACCATTATTGTAAACATTTGATTTAGAGCAAGTGAACTTATAATAAATCATTGACATGCAGTGTACAAAGAGAATATACTAATTGACTCAACTACTTGACTAAAAAAGCAGGACATATATTTAGCACAGGAAACTTCATACATAAACAAATTTAGGAAAATACCTGAAGAGCCAATATTTTATCTAAATTTGAAGAATCCACACCATGCAACTGGGAAATTTGACTGTTTGACTTGCAATGAGATGCAAGAATCTCCAAAACAGCTTTAATTTTTGAAGAAATATAGTCACTCTGCAAAATTGACGACTTTTCAGGTTGAGATTAACTAGAAGGTTTATCAACTTGGTTATTAGATATATACCTTCTTAGGGTAGCTTTGGAGAACACAAGATCAGGAGCAAGTTGCTAACATGTTCGCACATTGTGACAATTGCATCTTTAGGTGGATGAACTCTGTCTAATGTGGCTTATTTTAGTAACATCGTTATTTATGACATCTTGGTCATTATGTATTAAAAAATGTAAGATCATTTTCTTTTACATGTACACTCAGTATATATTGAACACAACACATGGGGCAATATTATATACATATATTAACTAAAGATACTACAACTAGAATAGATAATACAAGTTAATGATCACAATCAATTATAAAATAATAAGTTCCTATAACAAAATAAAAACTATCTACTTAGTAAAAAAGAAAAAAAACAACTTACAGGAAACTAAACATTCCAGGGATATTGAGATTAAATTTACCATTTCTTGTTATCAAGAACTGTTCATCAACAGGCAAGTATGACTTCCTCTTGCTTGGTTCACCAGATTTCCTGCTAATCAATAGAACAAGTTTTTTTAAGAACTTTCCACCTAAACCAAGCAAAACGAACAGATAAAAAGCAATACATTTTTACCATATCCTTCACTACAACCCTATTAATCAATAGATGTACGGACTATACAGTCACATATACTGCTATAGCATATGCAATAGAGACACTGTCATTATCCCATCAAAATTCAATCCGCAATATCAATAACTAACAAGTCTGACTAAGAAAATCCGATCTGGAACTATACAGTTAATTGATTAGAAGAACAAAGTTTTTTTATGTAGCCATTCTTACATTGTTAATATATCGAATTCGAATGTCATCAATTTATTTGGATCTAATTCATTCTGGTTCACTGAATTATATAACAAATTAATTGTCTACTGGTTCAGTGTCAGTGTTTTTGGGGTTTCTGCCAACTCAATGCAGTGTTCTTATGGTCAAAGGGGAAATAGTGTACCAACTATTATACTTACGATGAAAAAGCGTTTGTATTCAGGAGGAGGCCTTCAGGTACAATCTTCCCAAAATAAACTGATCTATAGTTGGTTTGATTATGATATGATTTTGAACGGTGTATAACATGTGATTTGCTCGAAGGCAGAAAAAAATTTCCGGATTAATGTAGAGAATACAGAAGAGGAAAGTGTTAGAAACCATCTGAACAGAGGTGTAGTAGCGCGTGGTATTGATGTACATTGTCTGGCAGGCTTAATTAAAGTATTCAGCACATTATGTTAATATCCAGTTGGCCATGATATAAGTCTCTAGTTCAGTATCGAAATATTACACATATTGTTTCTAATGTTAGGCATCCGTCCTTGACCTGATTCGTCTAAACTGTCATCAGCCAGTGAATACAGCACTTGTGTGAGATAGGAAGACTAGATGCTAGTCAGTGTTGAGTTTGATTCATGGAAAAGAACTCTTGATTTAATGCTCAGTATATCGCTAAGTTGTGAGCCTATTTTAATTATTGAGGTAGGATCCACGTAGAGAATCAATTTATAAGTGGCATAGTGCTCAGTGCATACATTCTGTTCAAGATAAACTCAATAATTCTAATGTGAAAGTATATTATCTATACTGCATATCTATGTTGTTGCGATTTAGCCATAATAAGGAAATGGTATACTGTATATATATTGTCACCTGGTTGACTATGAAAGTAACCATTTTGGTCTAGTTCGGTCTCTGTGAGTGTGTAATGTAACAGGGGAAATGGTAAATCTTTCAAGTGATCACCAGAGGATAGATCAAAACAGAATCACAGGTTCCTGCATCGAATATAGTTTACTATTTTACTTCTCTTAACCCAGAAAGCACTACAAGTCTACAACTTTATAGCTGATATATACCTTGATCAGATTTCTGATTCTGAACAGGTTTGCTTATAGGCTCAGCAATATCCCTTTTTATTTTCACCTTGCATGTAAGAAGAGCATCTATAGTCTGTATTCCATCTGCTACACAGCTATCAACAAACAAAAAACCAAAACCATAAACTTTCAAGAAATGCAATGCATGAATCCAATATTATGCTAGAAAAGATAAACGTCACCAACCTTAGAGCTGACACTGCTCTTGGAACGCCACAGTACTCTTTGAAACTGTGGAGTACCTTAGATTGTGACAAGTAAAGACCTGCGTCAAGGCCAGGTACATAAAGCATCACAACTTTGCGAATCAGGGGTTTGTTCTGCATATCGGAAGACAACTCAGCATTACACACACCAAAAATATTGAATATGATATGCAAGTGCCAATCTGGAAAAAAAAAATCCTTCTTAAACAAAGAAATGGTAATATTAAACTATATTAGCTGATTTGTTATTTATTGATATTTTCCCACAAGACTGTTCTTCACAATTCAAATTATTTTGTATTCTCTGAGCAACACAAACAAAAACAAATAAATACAAATCTACCAGATAAATCACTACAAGAAAATCAGTAGCTAATTACAGTACAATTTACAAAATCCACGCAAATATATATACAAAGAGAGGGAAAGAGAGGGGGAAGGAGAGAGGGAGAGAGAGATATATGAGCATAGAGAGAGGGGAGAGAGATATGCATACCAGGAAGAGAGAGAGAGAGAAAGAGAGAGAGACGCCTTCCTTGAATCCAAAAATAAGCCCCAAAGCCCTAGTTTTGAAGACGGACTAAAACCCCAAATTGAAGTCGAATTTAAACCCTAAACGAAACCATAACTAAAGCCCCAGTGAAAGAAGCATACGAATCAACCAAAGGAGGCTAGAAATAAAGTAAACATTTATGTATATATAGATTTTGCATAACCAGGAGAGGAGGGAGGGAGAAAGAGAGGGGAAGAGTGAAGGGGAGAGAGAGAAGCAAGAAAGAGAAAATGAAAATAAATTCAGATCTGAAGCAATTAGATTATTACACTGTCCTGTTTCTCAAAAGGCGTGGTGTTTTATTTTGGAAAAATCAGAAATAAAGGTCCATTTGCCCCTTTAATTTTCACTTATGTTTCAATAAATTTTTTATTAAAATTTAAGTAGATTAAATATTGATAATTATTTTAAATATAAATAAATATATTTGGCTTTAATTTGGCTTGTCATTTTAACAGTCAAACTCGAGTTTGACTAGTACAACTAACTACTGTTTACTTCTGAATTTGTGTTTCGATTATTTTAAAAATATTTCTCAACAATCCAACCGTATGGATGTCAATAAATATATATATTAGTGATATAACCAAAATTTCATATCAAAATAATTTTATTTGGTTTGACATTTTAACAGTCAAACATGATTTTGACTAATACATCTAATTAGTGTTTACTTTTGAATTTGTGTTATATTTATTTTAAAAATATTTTTCAATGATCCAACCATATGGATGTCAATATATATATATATATTAGTGATATAACCAAAATTTCATATCAAAATAATTTTATTTGGTTTGACCTTTTAACAGTCAAGCATCAGTTTGACTAGTACAGCTAACTAGTGTTGAATCTTGAATTAAGGTTTCGATTATTTTAAAAATATTTTTCAATGATCCAACGGTATGGATGTCAATAGATAAATATATTAGTGATATAACCAAAATTGCATATCAAAATAATTTTATTTGGTTTGACATTTTAACAGTGAAGTATCAGTTCGACTAGTACAACTAACTAGTGTTGAATCCTCAATTAGTGTTACGATTATTTTAAAAATATTTTTCAATAATCCAACCGTATGGATGTCAATAGATAAATATATTAGTGATATAACCAAAATTTTATATCAAAATAATTTTATTTGGTTTGCCATTTTAACAGTCAAGCATCAGTTCGACTAGTACAGCTAACTAGTGTTGAATCCTGAATTAGTGTTACGATTATTTTAAAAATATTTTTCAATAATCCAACCGTATGGATGTTAATAGATATATATATTAGTGATGTACCCAAAATTTCATATCAAAATAATTTTATTTGGTTTGACATTTTAGCAGTCAAGCATCAGTTTGACTAGTACAACTAACTAGTATTGAATCCTGAATTAGTGTTATGATTATTTTAAAAATATTTTTCAATAATCCAACCGTATAGATGTGAATAGATAAATATATTAGTGATATAACCAAAATTTTATATCAAAATAATTTTATTTGGTTTTCCATTTTAACAGTCAAGCATCAGTTCGACTAGTACAGCTAACTAGTGTGAATCCTGAATTAGTGTTACGATTATTTTAAAAATATTTTTCAATAATCCAACCATATGGATGTCAATAGATATATATATTAGTGATGTACCCAAAATTTCATATCAAAATAATTTTATTTGGTTTGACATTTTAACAGTCAAGCATCAGTTTGACTAGTACAGCTAACTAGTGTTGAATCTTGAATTAGTGTTTCGATTATTTTAAAAATATTTTTCAACGATCCAACCTTATGGATGTCAATAGATATATATATTAGTGATATAACAATATGTAGTCACTAATAATACTTGTAATTAAAAGAAAAAGAGAAACAATAGGTCATAAATAAATGCTTTTAATAAAAAAGGGCCAAAAATAATATAAATGAATTTTATAATCTTTTGAGCATATTTTGTGATTATAATATAATAGGAAATTAAGGTTGGAGGCCATGGAAAAATCATTTTAGAGGAGAACTTAGAAATCATATAATCATTAATTAGAATATAATTTATGATGTCTATATCTCACTTGTGTACTTTCTAAATACATGTTTATATTAATTTCACCTATATTAACTTACGACCAAATATGTCACATTGGATGAGTCTGAGTCGGAAATGACTTTTCGATCTATGATAATGGTCATTACGGATCAAAAAGGTAATAAATAACTTTTTCATTTTCTTGAGTATTGGTCCCACCCATTTATATGGCAGCAACGTGAATGTTTAATAAAGTTTGATAACCCACCAAGTTTTTGGTTACTTTTAAATCTACAATTCACCTTTGCTTGGTCCCGGTTTTTCCTACTTGGCATATATGTGCCACATGTCACGGTTGACTAGGACGTCACGGTGGTCCGTGTCAACTTTGGTTTGTTCGTCTTTTTCATGTTTATAGACAAACAAAGAAATATTTTCATCAATTATATCCGATCACAATGTAACCGACCAACTTCATAAGAAATATTGTTGAAAATGGTCATAAATAGTCTATTTTGATCATTTTTGTATTACACCATTTTATTTTTTGGAAAAACACTAATATATTATTTGAAATTATATAATATAATATATTTGCACTAAGATGTTTTTTTATAAATTACATAATGTGGTTGAAAAAAAATTGCTGTATTTAGTACCAATTCTTTACTCCTATAAATTGTTTAACTTAATTAATTTAGAAATTCATATTTCATAAAAAATAAGTAAATTAGTTTTAAAAGTTCAAATTTGAATGATTCATGTAGAACTTTTAAATATTACTCTCTCGGTCTCTTTGAAATATATACAAATGGTTTGGTATTAAGAAATAGTGTAATTTTGAAGAAAAAAAGTAAGAAAATTAAGTAAAGTGATGGTACTCATCAATATTATATATATATATATATAGGGGCTACTCTAATACAAACCTCCTTATAATGAAAACTAAAAACTAAAATAATTTTTTTGTTAAATCACGTCAAAACATGGCACATATGGAGAAAAATACAGTGAAGTCGGATTTCAAAAAAAGTTCACCGATTAACGGAAAAAATTAAATAAAAAACGGAGGGGAAAAACTAGAATTATGTGTAGGAGAGAGCATATATATAGTGTGTACTACATCTAGGGGGCCCTTGGATTAGATTGATGTAAGGGCTCATATTAGTTTCTAGTTTTTATTTTAATTTTAGTTTCTATTTGATTATTTGTATATATATATATATATATATATATAACTAGTGAGTAGTTAATTTCTATATAACAAAATTTTACAATTCTGAGTAACTTTGAAAATGTATAGAATTGAGACTGAGAGAGTGAGAAATATGCACGAATTACAAAATTCAATAATTTATCATTTGTAATTGTGTTTTTGGATTACAAAATAAAATAATAAATTTAATAAATATTTTATTTTGATATTTATCATACAACTATAAAAAACAAACAAAAAAGTAATTTTTTGTTTTTAAACCTTACAAAGAATATGAACTAAAAAAAATAATAGACAAATAGAAAAATTACTTGATTGAAGAATATTAGTAAAGAAATTTCTAAGAAATTTCCTACAAATTTCTAATGTTTTATATACCAGCCCCTATATAAACTTAAGGGTGTTGCACATACTCCATAATCCCTAATTCCTTGACGGCCGCCCCAATCTTACCATATTCCACAACTTCAAAATTTAGTATATGACCAACCAATTGAGCTGCAAAGATGGTGAGGAGAGCGGATCAGGGGAAGACATCAGGGTCTTTGTGCTAAAGGTACAACTAATTTCTAATAAATAAGATTTTGATTTGCTTTGTATTATAGGTTGACACTTTTAATCCTTAAATTTTTTCATATGTGTAACTTTATCAGGGATTGTTCATTATACATCAAAGATCTGGGGAGGTATACATACTAATTCCCTTTTTGATTCTTTTATATTGATTTTTATTTATTTTTATTAAAATAGTGTAATGTTTTGCACAGGAGGTGATAGGAAAGGTCACCCTATCACAGTTGCGGCTAAAGGGAGTTCTGCATAATCTTGCCCCAAAACTCGAAAAAGTGCGGCAGCCATCACAGTTGACCCCACTGTAGCAGCACAATATATCCGTCTGTTTTGCCCCTTCTTCCCATAAACCATGTCTCGTATTAGGTCATCTGATTCGAATGAGGGTGTCATGTGATTGTCCAAGGAGGTCGTAGTCATCCTCTTTGTCACTGTCCTTGTTGTACTAATTTTTTTATTATCTATTATCTTTTAAATTCAAGCAATGTAATCGTAGTAACCGGTTTGGAAATAATAGATAAATTAGTATCATGTTAATTATTATTAATCAAATATTGTTAAATTTGTGAGGATCTATATGCAGATATCTTAAATTGATAATATTAGTTATCTCTTGTATACATTACTCAAAACTATAACAAAGAAGAGTTTATTTCATTTACTTTTATATAAATTATATAGCCATAACATCTTTTTATTAATTATTAACTATAAATTAAATTTTTAAAATTGAAATAAGTAACAATTACTTTATATAGACAAAAGTTTTAAATAATATCTATCCAACATTCCTATCAAGCAAAGTCTATATAATATGTAATATATCAATTGTATAATAATTTCAAACTAATTTTACTTTACTTATAAGTATTGTTTTGTATGTGTTTAAAAGCCTAGCACATGTGGAGATAAATTTAAAATAAATTTAGTTGGCCAACAATCATCCAAAACAAAAATAAACTCCAAAGAACCCAAAATTTAATATATAAAATAAATTTCTAATCCACAATTAAATTCAAATGTAAACAAAAACAATATGTAATCACAAAGAAATGCTTTTAATGAAAAGAAAATGAGAAAAAAAAATGATAAGTAGTGCACCAATAACATCTAATTATGTAAAAAAAGATTAGAAAAATAAAATTATTAATATTATATAGGGATAAAAAAATATAAATGAATTTGAGGATCTCTTGAACACATTTTCAATTATAATATAATAGGTAATTAAGGTTGTAGGCCATGCGAAAATCCTTTCACACGAGAGTATAAAAATCATATAATCATTAATTAGCTTATAATTCTTCTATGTCATTATGAAATAATGATGAAAATGCCTATGTCTATAGCATTCTTGGAAAACTCTACACTTTCTTCGAACCACCCCTTTTCTTGATTGACCAATTTATTTATTTATTTTTTTCCAAATTTATAGCAGATTTCATTAAAAACATGAAAAAAATTCAATCGGTACAAACCCCCAATTCATCATGCAACCAGGTTGAAAAACAAATAGACGAACTAAATAATTAGCCTCTTTATTTCCGGATTGCTTAACTGACTAAATACAAATATTCTGAAAATTAAAAATAAAGATAATGGTTTCTCGAGCGATCCAGCCTGCATCTCCACCGAAAATAGTAGTTTCACAATTGCCCTCACATTAATTCCATGGATCGTACAATGTTCGGAGGACTCAATTGCAAAAACTGAGAGGGCCCTCGTGTTATGAACAAAAATATTTTGTGAGAGGTGAGCACATGCGCTTTTCACTACCGTATCAAAAGTACCCCAACTATCTACCTGCCGGACACCATCTATTTTTGAACAGAATCCAATATTTATTGAAAGGAAGTTAAAAACAAATGATAAAAATGTTGTATGGATGCAGAGAGAGGATGAAGATAGAGATGAAGATGGGTTGAAGGGTGAAGATGGGTAGAAGGGTGAAGATGGGGCGGCCGACTCTCATCGAGAGAGAGGGAGAACTGATTGACCAATTTTTTAATACTATTTTTGACATATAATTCTAAACACTCTTTAGCCTTTCCGGGTTTTTGCATCTTCAAATGCCTTAATTAATAGAAAGAACTTAGGTGTGTGTAATGTACATAATTATAAAAATAAAAATAACATACAACAAACTTCTTGGTAACTTCTTCAGCCTATTTCGAATTTTGTGCAAGAATGGCAATACACGTGTATGCCCAACTTCCCATTTTGAACGAATAGTCACATTCAATATCTTCACTGTTGTATCATTGTGTATACTTTAAAATTAATTTTAATGTAGTCAGTCATAAACACAAAAGCTTCATAATCTATGAGCTAATCTTATTCATATTTTTCACATACATTTTGAAGTTGAATGAGATTTATACGATAAACATATATAAATAATTACTGTCCCACTTGGAATTTGATGCGGCATGGTGTTCTTGGGTTATTTTCCCTAAACTTGCGATCGGAATGTGATCTAGGTCATTTCCATGCCCGGGTCTCTATATTGGTCTTACAAGTGTTTTTGGTAATCTTACGGGTGTTCTGATTGCGTGGAGAAGGTAGACTAGGTGTTCGTAAAATAACACAAGTTCTTCAACTAAGTCCACGACCACGTCCCATGTCTCTAATTAGCATTTTCCCTGCATACTACAAAGTAATTAGAAAATATTTCCAAGTAATTAGATATCATTCATGCAAGATACTAAATATAACAAAAAAAACATAATTTCCAAGTCAGATAAATCGTCAAAATAATGAAAAACTAATAAAACAAGATCAAAAGCATTGATAAAATTCTACATACTCTCATTTCATATCATACGATTAAACTTAGAAATCTTAATTCGTATTCGTAAATACAACTCATAGAGAACTAACAAAATTAAAAATATATCAAATAAAGACGCAAATAAACCCCCCTCTAGCTCTTACGCAAACATAGGTATACATAATCGAAACTTGATGTACATGACACAAAATAACAATACAACTTACTAATTGTATAATTTACATATTTTATTCATATTAAATCATAAAAAATGAACAATAACAACTAATGAAGCTCAAAAAACTAAAGTCTTTGAAGAACATATAACAGTGAGATTTAACTCTTACCAAGTTCATAAAAAATTTATAAAATATAGATGAAAAACACATTCGGTTATTAGTTTACTATAGAGAGCCACGTTTATTCTCTCCTTCTCCATCATACTTATACATATATATGTATAAACATGAATACACCGTACACATAAAAAAATCATATGAACAACACAATTGAAACAAATTAAGACAGCCACATTCATTCTCTCTATATATCACACTCATACCTATAAATATATATATATATAAATAAAAATGCATATATATGTATAAAGAGGAACAAAAGATATACATATAAAGAACACACAAAATAAATTACAAAAGATATACATATAAAGAACACACAAAATAAATTAAATAAGTTAGCAAATATAGGTAATTAGGATAACGCATTAATGTTATATATAGTCTATATGTGGTCTTATCTCTTTCAAATTAGTTGTTGATTAAATGTAATCCAACTAATAAATTTACAGTTTTAGGATAATATTTTTTCAAATCTAACCTAAATAATTGTTCTAATTTATTTACCCAAAAGTAAATGATTATTTAAAGAATACTTATATAGTAATTATTGAACTTTTGTAAAATGGTTTAGAGTTTCATGCAATAAGGGAAAATATAATGGGTTCGTATTAGTTTTCATTCTAGGAAAATAACGACATCATATTTACTATATACACCCTTTTTATCATCTATGCAACTCATGACAGATACTTAATTATTTAATAATAAATAGGAAAGTAGTGTGTTGGTTCAATTAAATGGCGGGTCATTGTTGTACTTCTAAGCATTGCATGTTTATTTATACGCATTTGTATACTTATTTCTTATTTAATTATTAACATATTTAAATTTTGTATAAATTAGTTGTACTTTCTATATATTTACATGTTTACTTAGATGTACTTATATACTTATTACCTATTTTACTAACCTACTTTAATATTACACATTAATAAAATATTAATCAGATATTCATATTTATGATTAAACGAACACAAAACTAGTATATTCTCATTATTGGTTTTCTTGAGCTTTCTAGGACTTACTTACAGTTTCTCATGTTAGCTTTAATGTTGATATATCATAGAAATCCTTTAGAAAATTACTCCATTCACCACTTGATTAATAAAAAAGAGAGTCTTCTTAACTGTTAGTGGATTTCCCTTCAAAGTCTTAGTTATTACGGTAAGATAACATGTATGGTTCTTTGTATCCATATTCCATAATCTTTCAAAAATCTTGAGATTCTTACAATACCGAAATCGATTTTCTTGTTTGTCTCCATGCCGACGCACATTAGCAACTTAAATTTTTTATTAGCTCTAATCTCATTAATAATAATGGCTCTCGTTCATAAAAATTATCTGATCATGTAAATGTATTTGTTACATTGACACACACTAGAAAGACCCTACCTTTGTTTGAATACTCAATTGATTACAATTATTTCCGGTCATACCAGAAAATTTTGATCGCAACATATTTTTGTGATAGTCATCTCTAAATCACAAAATCTATAATACCACTTTCTAAGAATATAAATGTATAATAAATTGGTTGAGATTACGGGAAAGAGTTTTTTTTAAGTAATTCCATACAACTTACTCACACAAAATATATACATAAAACTTGCAACTGCAATGAAATATTTTGATCATTTTCTATGAATACAAAACTTAGAAGATTGTCATATTTATGCGGCTAGGTCTACATGGAATTTACAAGAATATTCGCACCTAATTTAATATGTAATTGAATAAGTACATGATTTAATCACATATAGAAATGCAAAATTATGAACTCGAAGACTATTCTATTTTCATAAAAAAGCAAATTAAAGTGTATCTTAGCTTGTTTTAAAACAACATACATTTATAATCTTCATATGTACTACCTTTAGTTAGCAAGGAGAGATTCTTTAAAAAAATTGGATGAAATTTTCCGCATTGAATTTTTTGGCTCTCCTAAATTCAATCGATATTGGTCAAATTTATTATTTGGAAATGGCATGAAATTTCCTATAACTTTTAAAACTTTTGGGGCAAAAGTTGGTGAAAATTCCCCTCTATTTTGAAATTTATATTTCTACACAAATCCGTTTGTATGTATCTAATTTGGCCACATTCAATTGTATTTAGTATATTCAAAATTTTTAATAATTTATTTAAACTATTTAAATATTAGTGAATATTTTAAAAAATATGTATACACACAATAATAACATTCATCCCAACTACAAGTTTATATGGTATAAAAATATATGTGATGAAAGAACTTTTATTTAAATTTTATGATACTTCCGTGAAATTTAAATATATATTTATAAAAAAAAGTTTAAAAAATTATGAAAGAATTATCGCGTTCCAAGTCGACTGACTACATTCACTATAATTTTTGACAAAATATTAGTGAGCTAATAATTAACTTGTTTTCGAATCTCTACATTAGAGTAGGTAATATGATTACATGGGGTTATAAATTTAAATTTTAGGGTATCGATTAGGGTTTTAGTTTTTAATTTATATCTCATTTATTTTGAGTAATCTATTACGGATGTGATTATTCGAATTATTTTACAAATTCGAATTTAGGGGTTGAGATTCTTACCATAGAGTGTTCCTACTATTTAGAATAATATTAGACCATCCAACCACATGGATGTTAAAATGGTTACAAGAAAATGTTATATGCAAATTTTAACAATTTTTAATCATTAGACCTCGATTATTTTAACAAATAAGGTATCATTAACTTAACTAAATATTTCACCACACAATCTTTTTCGTGGAATTTATGCTCAAATTGACCAACTTCATGATTTTAAATTTTTTATTAAAATAACAAGTTGTTAATATATTTTATTATATTTTTAATATTATAATATTTGTAAGAAAAAAGTTAATTAATTACAATTTTAATTTTCTAGAAATTATAAGAAAGCATAAGAAAAATATTAATCGACACTCCTAAATTCGAACGGTTACAGTTGAATTTAGTGCCACTTCTGTAGTCCCCTTGCATTAGATCTAACACACCAAATTTAACCCCTAAAACACTCATCCAATGGTTGAATTTACATTTAATAAAACCAAATTATAAGTAAAAAAACAAAAAAACGATAAAATAAATTTTTTAACCCGAAGCCCTCCTTTCACTCACGTAACCCACCCCTCCTCTTTTTCTCTCTCCCCCTCTATTTCTATTTGTGTCCCTCCCACCATCTTACTCTCCCTCCTGAAGGTAATAATTCGGTAGAGAGCTAGGTAGATAATTTTTCAAAAATTTCCATTTTCTTGATTTTAATTCGAATTAGACTTTTTACTTTAGGTTGTTTATTGATGTGTTTTGAAGTTACTAATCGATAGATCATTGAACATGAGCGTGTAGATAATTTTTTCATGATTTATGATTGACTGTGTTGCTCGATTTACATGCTTGGTATGTGGTGGGGAAATTGTTTATATTAAGATTTTTTTAGTTTGGTGAATTTTTTGTTAATGTTGTTTTTTTCTTTACAGACGTTCAATTGATTTTGACCGGAATCGGTTAAATGCTAGTTATTTGTAAGTTTGGATATGAATATGAGATTGTTGGGTCAATTTTGAGTGTATTAAATTGAAAAATTGGACTAAAAACTGAGCTTTTTTGGAGAAATTAAAGCTGCTGGAATATGACTGGACCTGGGTAAACTCACTAGAATCTGGAAATTTTCCAATTTCCAGCGAGAGATTTGTCTCTTAAAACTGGTGTTTGTTAATTCAACCGAAGGTGGTGAAATTTAGATTCGCATCTTTGACCATATACGGTCAATTTAATTTTAGGCAGACATTTTAAATTTATTCAAAATATTTAATAGGTTGGGGGGGATTTTCAATTTTTTGGTGAAAAGTCAAATTCGACTACCTTGGTCAAATTTGGCCAGTTGAATTTAAGCGGTTTTTTTTAAATGGTCAAAACTAGCTGGTCCAATTTACTTTTAAAATGACTGACTTACTAAATATTCCTCCCGTATCATGACCGATCCAGAAACTAAAAGATACGACCGTGTCCTAACATATTTAGGTAAATGCGAGGACTTTTGGCCGGTCGTATTTACCTGTTTTTCTTATAGTGATAGCTCATCTAAATATGAGGGGTTTGTTAAAATGACGTAATATATAAGTTGATCCACATGTTAAATGACTTAATCAAGGGAAAGATGGGATCTAATAAATTCGACATCATAAACTTTGAAATTCTTGAAGAATTGCCGTCACCGATTTTCCAATTTTCAAATAGTTCTTGGCTAAATGATATTATACTTCATTTTGATGTCTCTCAACTTTGTTTCTTTCATTTTGTACTTAGTGGTGCAACAAACCATATGGTTTCTCTAACCCTCTCAGTTATCTACCTCTCTTTCACCTTTTTCAGTTGATGGAAGTGCTTTGGGCGTGGATCCTATCACGTTTTGCCTTTCCAATTAAAATTCAAATAAATTCTCTTGTGTAATAAAGAAATATTTAATCTCATTACATCCTTTATTTCACAAATTCCATATATTGGCATATTAGTTCTTGTATGTTCTTGCAATGACTTGGTTTGCCAAATGTTCACGGTTGTGGTGGTTAATATGTTAAGAGACACCAACACCAAAGGTAAGTCTCATCCGGAGAAAATTAAGGGTTGAGGTATTGTTTCGACCACTTCAAATTGTTTTCATCTTATATCCTTTTGATTTATGAAGGAATAATATGTGCAAAGTTTATATGTTTTTTTAATATTTTTTGTTTTAATAAAAGTATTGTTGCTTGATTGTCAGGTTTATTAATTATATCATTCACCAGGATTTAATTAAACATGGGTTTTTAAAATATTTTTTATTTTTGTTAAAGTATTGTTCCTTGATTAGGTTATAACTGTTCCAGTCATACCTGGTAAGGCTTTAAGAGGACCTAAGAGAAACTGCAATAGATTAGTTATTCATTCTCCTAATTTTTGTAACTTAAATTTTAGGGAATGAGTGTACTAGTACAACGGATTAAGCATCATCTCTCCCAAGACTTTGAAGAAGGAAGACTGTGCATCTTCACCAGTGTAACAAATTTTTTCTTATGTATACACATTTGCAACATGATGCTCTATGATATGATACATTATTTCTCTACTTGTTTGGGGTCAACTTCAACTTTATACTCACATCCGTGTGCCTCCAGACTCAACTGCAGTTCAGAAGTACGCGGTTTAAGTTCCAACTGTATCATTACTGCAAATGTTTTTAAAAGAGAAAAATATGGTCATAGGTCTGCCTTCCATCTCAAAAAGCAGTGAAGTTTGTGAAGGTTGTTTATATGGGAAAATGCACAGATTGTCTTTTCCCGAAACTGCTTGGAGAGCAAGAGCTCCGGTGGAACTAGTTCACTCAGATATATGCGAATCAAGGACTCCATCCATCAATGGCAGCAAATACATTCTCCTATTCGTGGATGGCTACACAAGAATGATGTGGGTATATTTCTTGAAGCAAATATATGAGGCATTTAACTCTGTTATCCAGTTCAAGGTGCTGGTAGAAAATCCAAGTAAATTTAAAATAAAAACTCTCAGAACTGATCGCGGTGGAGAGTATATATCTCAACCTTTTCTTAGTTATTGTAAAGAAAAAGGCATAAGGAGGCAGCTAACGATAAGATATAGTCCTCAGTAAAACGGCGTCGCAGAATGGAAGAATCGAACAATTGTGGAAATGGCCAGAAGCATGTTTAAAGAAAAAGGATTGTTAAATATTTTCTGGGCAGATTAATACAGCTATCTACCTTCTGAATATCTCTCCAACAAAGGAAGTGTTTAATAAATCACCTTACGAAGCTTGGCATAGGCAGAAACTAGAAGTACATCAAATCAAAGTATTTGGATGCATCGCCTATTCTCATATTCCTGCACAATATATAGAGAAATTTGATGAGAAAGGTGAGAAACTACTTTTTCTTGGCTATAGTGAAGAATAAAAGGCTATCGTCTTTTTAATCCTGCCACCAAGAAATTTGTGCTCTCCAAAGATGTAATTTTTGATGAAAAGAAACAATGGAACTTTCAAAATAATACATCTGAATCATCACTTCAGAATGTGCCAACAATTTCTCCAGAAACTTTGGAAGATGTTGTCACACCAGAAGAAGGATCAAGATTCACAATTGAAGATACCACATATACAGAAGTACTCAGACATCGTTCAATTCAAGATATTTATGATTCTTATAATGTGGTATTCTTTACATGTGAACCAAACAAAATTTAAGGATGCTGTAAAAGAAGGAACATCGAGAAAAGCAATGGATGATGAGATTACAATAATAGAGAAGAATCATACATGGAGACTTGTTGATCCTTCTAAAAATAAAGATGTCATAGGACTGAAGTGGGTCTATAAGACAAAATATAATAAAGATGGAACAGTCCAAAAGCACAAAGCAAGATTAGTATCTAAGGGGTACTTCTCAGCAACCAGAAATTGATTTTACTGAAACTTTTGCTCCAGTAGTACGCATGGAGACAATAAGATATGTACTTGTATTTTTTATATCAAGTATTTCTACGACATGACGACTAGAAGTTGTATGCGACGGGGGTGGACGAATACGTAAGACATGATCATTCAGGTGTCGACATGGACAGCTGCAAGAAGAGAGCCAAAGACGTGTAGAAGGATTCAATAACAAACCTGAAAAATAGGAGATAAGCATCAAAAAAGTGGAGAAGAACGTGGAAGATGATAAGAGAGATGGGAGGAGAAAAAATAGCTAACAAAAGGATAGAGGGCAATTCAAATAAAAAAGAGAGACAACGGCAGGAAGATTAGAGGGGGATAAATAGTAGAAAATATATAGACTAGAGCAAGTCTTCTAGTAGAACACAAAAATACACTACTTCTTACATTGTAATTCAGCTACGAGATTTTGATATAGTGGATCTCTTTTAGGCTGGGCTACAAATCCCACCTGCGGTTTTGATCCTTTACGGGATTTTCCGCCTCACCAAATCGTGGTGTTTTTTACTTGCTATTTTCATTACATTATAATCCTAGTTCTTTCATTAAAAACTTATAAATATATTATTAGCATTAACACACATAAATTTGGTAAAAATAATTGGCGCCGTCTGTGGAAAATTGCTAAGGATTTCTACACACCTACATCATGTCCACCAGCGAACCACCATGAAACCTGACAAACACAGAAGGTAACGCTTCCAACAACGAGGAGATGGCTGCAATGTTGAAAAAGCTACAGTCAGAGATGGACAAATGCAGTCGATTTTGATGGAAAGAGCCACACACCAAACTGGCTATTGGAAAGGTACTTAGTTGGTTTCGATGTCAACTAAGGTTTCTACTGAAGAACATGTGCAAGAATTAAGTACAAAGGTAAATAATCGTGAGAGTGAATTAGAAGCGCAGTTTAACAAGAATGTAGAACATGACTTGGATGATGGAAAAACCGGAAGAAGCGAACTTCAAAAAAAAAACTAATCCACAACTAAGTTCAAATGTAATAAAAAACAATATGTAGTCACTAATAATACTTGTAATTAAAAGAAAAAGAGAAACAATAGGTCATAAATAAATGCTTTTAATAAAAAAGGGCCAAAAATAATATAAATGAATTTTATAATCTTTTGAGCATATTTTGTGATTATAATATAATAGGTAATTCAGGTTGGAGGCCATGGAAAAATCATTTTAGAGGAGAACTTAGAAATCATATAATCATTAATTAGAATATAACTTATGATGTTATTAATTTTATATTAAATTTTCTAAATACCTGTTTGTAATAATGTCATCAATATTAACTTACGACCAAATATGTCAGATTGGATGAGTCTGAGTCGGAAATGACATTTCTATCTATGATAATGGTCATTACCGATCAAAAAGGTAATAAATAACTTTTTCATTTTCTTGAGAATTGGCCCCACCCATTTACATGGCAGCAACGTTAATGTTTAATAAAGTTTGATAACCGATCAAGTTTTTGGTTACTTTTAAATCTACAATTCACCTTTGTTTCGTCCCAGTTTTTCTACTTGTCATGTATGTGCCACATGTCACGCTTGACTAGGATGTCACGGTGGTCGGTGTCAACTTTGGTTTGTTGGTCTTGTTCATGTTTATACACAAACAAAGAAATATTTTCATCAATTATATCCGATCGCAATGTAACCGACCAACTTCATAAGAAATATTGTTGAAAATAGTCATAAATAGTCTATTTTGATCATTTTTGTATTACACCATTTTATTTTTTGGAAAAACAGTAATATATTATTTGAAATTATATAATATAATATATTTGCACTAAGATGTTTTTTTATAAATTACATAATATGGTTGAAACAAAATTGTTGTATTTAGTACCAATTCTTTACTCCTATAAATTGTTTAACTTAATTAATTTAGAAATACATATTTCATAAAAAATAAGTAAATTAGTTTTAAAAGTTCAAATTTGAATGATTCATGTAGAACTTTTAAATATTACTCTCTCGGTCCCTTTGAAATATATACAAATGGTTTGGTATTAAGAAATAGTGTAATTTTGAAGAAAAAAAGTAAGAAAATTGAGTAAAGTGATGGTACTCATCAATATTATATATATATAGGGGGCTACTCTAATACAAATCTCCTTATAATGAAAACTAAAAACTAAAATAATTTTTTTGTTAAATCACGTCAAAACATGGCACATATGGAGAAAAATACAGTGAAGTCGGATTTCAAAAAAAGTTTACCGATTAACGGGAAAAATTAAATAAAAAACGGACATACTAATAGCACAGACAACAGTTTTTTGACTTGACACGGTTATACTTCATAATAGAAAAGTAGGCGTAGTGTCAAGTATTAACAAGTATAGTGATATTGACGGGTTAAAGGCTGTAAACTAAAAAGTAGTGAACCCATACAATGACAATCTATGACATGGCAATCATATAATGAATTAATCTTTAAATGCAAGTGAAGTGAACAAGACATGTTTAATAGATATAATTGGATACAAGTTTTAAATGGGGATATACTAGAAACTACTTTGACTAGGAACTCGAATATATCAAGGTGAGCTATCTGTCTTTGTGATCAATCACAGTTTCATTCATTTTCTAACATCTCTTTAGCAAACAATCTGCTCCAGTATTTGTTCGAGAAATTATTGTTGCTGTTTGTTTTTTGTTTATTTCTGGAGATATACCTTCCTGAAAACATATGGCAAGCAAATGCAGGTCAAGTCTATTCATTCTTTACCTTCACCTCCTTGTTGGCTGTTCTGTTGAGTTATGATTAAAGGTTCTTATTACAAAGTACCTTCATGGAAACAGGACAACGAAGTTCTTCATGATATTTTTGGCTTCTCACCTAAAAGAAAACTCTTTTCTGCAAGGGAAAGGTCCGGATGGTGGAGTCCAGGAGAAAGTGAAGCAAATTAAAATATTAGCTTCTAGTAGTACTTTTTAAAATTTATAATTTTTAGCTGTTGTTAAGTAAAGAACATGAACTAGTTTAATGTTTGGGTTGGATGCATTTTTTGTAGTTATGAATTTGTATAATTGGGATTCTTCAGTTTACAGAATAAGCATTTCAATTTTTTTGTGCTAAAGTGTTACAATAGCCTCCTAAACTGTTACCATAGTATATTTAAAACATTTCATTATGCTAGTTATAGTGTTACAACAACATTTCAAAGTGTTACATTAGGTTCTATGGGCTCACTTGCCACGTCATCAAGACAACTCAGCACTGTGGGTCTCACACTTGCCATGTCAGCTAGTGGGTCCCCCCGTGGGGCCCACTTTTTAAAAACATTTTAAAACTCTAAGGTAACATAAAAAACAAGTTACAACTGATCTCTCTTTCTGTTGCATTAACAAGCTAAGGCAACATATAAACAAGTTAAAACACGATGTTGCCTTAGGCACCAAAGATGTTACCTTAGACTCCTAAGGCAACATGGAAAAACCTATCTTTAAGAAAATGTTACCTTAGCTTAAAAGTGGGGCAAGAGCAACATATTTACCCCCAAATGCTACGTTTTGTTGGTGTTACAGTAGGCATTTTATGGTGTAGTGTTTTAATGAAAAGAAAAGGAGAAAAAAATGATAAGTAGTGCACCAATCACATCTAATTATGTAAAAAATGATTAGAAAAATAAAATTATTATCATTATATAGGGATAAAAAAATATAAATGAATTTGAGAATCTCTTGATCACATTTTCAATTATAATATAATAGGTAATTAAGGTTGTAGGCCATGCGAAAATCCTTTCACAGGAGAGTATAAAAATCATATAATCATTAATTAGCTTATAATTCTTCTATGTCATTGTGAAATACTGATGAAAATGCCTATGTCTATAGCATTCTTGGAAAACTCTACATTTTCTTCGAACCACGCTTTTTCTTGATTGACCAATTTTTTACTTATTTTTTTGCCAAATTTATAGCAAATTTTATTAATAACATGAAAAAAACTCAATCGGTACAAACCCCTAATTGATCATGCAACCAGGCTGAAAAACAAATAGACGAACTAAATAATTAGCCTGTTTGTTTCCGGATTGCTTAACTAACTGAATAAAAATATTCTGAAAATTAAAAATGAAGATAATGGTTTCTCGAGCGATCCAGCCTGCATCTCCACCGAAAACAGTAGTTTCAGAATTGACCCTCACATTAATTCCATGGATAATACAATGTTCAGAGGACTCAATTGCAAAAACTGAGAGGGCCTTCGTGTTATGAACAAATATATTTTGTGAGAGATGAGCACATGCAATTTTCACTACCGTATCAAAAGCACCCCAACTATCTACCTGCCGGACACCAGCTATAAACCTACCGAAAGTGTTGTTGATGCAAGATATCCAGATCTCCCAATATACCGTGAAATCCATTTTCAACACATCGCATAATGCGAGACACATCGCACAAAGTGAGACAATCAGAGATATAAATAATAACTCAATTAAAAGAAACGAAAAAGAACCGAATTTTTGAACAAAATCCGATATTTATTGGAAGAAAGTTAAAAACAAATGATAAAAATCTTGTATGGATGAAGAGAGAGGATGGAGATAGAGATGAAAATGGGTAGAAAGGGTGAAGAAGGAGGTGTAATGATTAGGGTTAATGGAAGATGGGGCGGCCGACTCTCATCGAGAGAGAGGGAGAATTCATTGACCAATTTTTTAATACTCTTTTTGACATATAATTCTAAACACTCTTTAGCCTTTTCGGGTTTTTGCATCTTCAAATGCCTTAATTAATAAAAAGAACTTAGGTGTGTGTAATCTACATAATTATAAAAATAAAAATAACATACAACAAACTTCTTGGTAACTTCTACAGCCCATTTCGAATTTTGTGCAAGAATGGCAATATATGTGCCCATTTTGAACGAATAGTCGCATTCAATATCTTTAATGTTGTATCATTGTGTATACTATAAAATTAATTTTAATGTAGTCAGAAATAAACACAAAAGCTTCATAATCTATGAGCTAATCTTATTCGTATTTTTCACATACATTTTGAAGTTGAATGAGATTTATACAATAAACATATATAAATAATTACTGTCCCACTTGGAATCTGATGCGGCATGGTGTTCGTGGTTTCTTTTCCCTAAACTTGTGATCGGAATTTGATCTTGGTCATTTCCATGCCCGGGTCTTTATATTGGTCTTACAAGTGTTTTTGGTAATCTTACGAGTGTTCTCATTACGTGGAAAAGGTAAACTAGGTATTCGTAAAATCACACAAGTTCTTCCACTAAGTCCATGACCACGTCCCATGTCTCTGATTAGCATTTTTCCTTGCATACTACAAAGTAATTAGAAAATATTTCCAAGTAATTAGATATCATTCATGCAAGATACTAAATATAAAAAAAAGACATAATTTCCAAGTCAGATAAATCGTCAAAATAATGAAAAACTAATAAAACAAGATCAAAAGCTTTGATAAAATTCTACATGCTCTCATTTCATATCATACGATTAAACTTAGAAATCTTAATTAGTATTCATAAACACAACTCATAGAGAACTAACAACATTAAACCCATATCAAATAAAGAAGCAAATAAACTCCCCCCTCTCTGGCTCTTACGCAAACATAGGTATACATAATCGAAACTTGATGTACATGACACAAAATAACAATACAACTTACTAATTGTATAATTTACATATTTTATTCATATTAAATCATTTTTCTACATCATTATTTCAAAATGAAAGCATTTGTCATCACAAAAGATAACATAGAAAATGAACAATAACAATTAATGAAGCTCAAAAAACTCAAACCTTTGAAGAACATATAACTGTGAGATTTAACTCTTACTAAGTTCATCAAAAATTTAAAAAATATAGATGAAGAACACATTCGGTTATTAGTTTACTATAAAGAGCCACATGTATTCTCTCCTTCTCCATCATACTTATACATATATTTGTATAAACATGAATACACCATACACATAAAAACAATCATATGAACAACACAATTGAAACAAATTAACAAATATTTAATGTTAAACACGTTGATTTAAGACACCACATTCATTCTCTCTATATATCACACTCATACCTATAAATATATATATATATATATATATAAATGCATATATATGTATAAAGAGGAACAAAAGATATACATATAAAGAACACACAAAATAAATAAAATAAATTAGCAAATATAGGTAATTAGGATAACGCACTAATGTTTTATATAGTCTATATGTGGTCTTATCTCTTTCAAATTGGTTGTTGATTAAATGTAATCCAACTAATAAATTTACAGTTTTAAGACTATATTTTTTCAAATCTAACCTAAATAATTTTTCTAATTTATTTACCCAAAAGTAAATGATTATTAAAGAATACTTATATAGTAATTATTGAATTTTTGTAAAATGGTTTAGAGTTTCATTCAATAAGGGAAAATATAATGGGTTCGTATTAGTTTTCATTCTAGGAAAATAACGACATCATATTTACTATATACACCCTTTTATCATGAATGCAACTCATGACATATACTTAATTATTTAATAATGAATAGGAAAGTAGTGTGTTGGTTCAATTAAATGGTGGGTCATTGTTGTATTTCTAAGCATTGCATGTTTATTTATATGCATTTGTATACTTATTTTTATTTAATTATTAACATATTTATATTTTCTATAAATTAGTTGTACATTCTATATATTTACATGTTTATTTAGATGTACTTATATACTTATTTACTAACCTACTTTAATATTACACATTAATAAAATATTAATGGGATATACATATTTATAATTAAATGAACACAAAACTAGTATATTCTCATTATTGGTTTTCTTGAGCTTTCTAGGACTTACTTACAGTTTTTCATGTTACCTTTAATGTTGATATATCATAGAAATCCTTTAGAAAATTACTCCATTCACCACTTGATTAATAAAAAAGAGAGTCTTCTTAACTGTTAGTGGATTTCCCTTCAAAGTCTTAGTTATTACGGTAAGATAACATGTATGGTTCTTCGTATCCATATTCCACAATCTTTCAAAATCTTAAGATTCTTACAATACCGAAATCGATTTTCTTCTTTGTCTCCATGCCGACGCACATTAGCAACTTAAATTTTTTATTAGCTCTAATCTCATTAATAATAATGGCTCTCGTTCATAAAAAATATCTGATCATGTAAATGTATTTGTTACATTGACACACACTAGAAAGACCCTACCTTTGTTTGAATACTCAATTGATTACAATTATTTCCCGTCATACCAGAAAATTTTGATCACAACATATTTTTGTGAAAGTCATCTCTAAATCACAAAATCTATAATACCACTTTCTAAGAATTTAAATGTATAATAAATTGTTGGAGATTACGGGAAAGAGTTTTTTTTAAGTAATTCCATAAAACTTACTCACACAAAACATATACATAAAACTTGCAACTGCAATGAAATAATTTGATCATTTTCTATGAATACAAAACTTAGAAGATTGTCATATTTATGCGCCTAGGTCTACATGGAATTTACAAGAATATTCGCACCTAAGTTAATATGTAATTGAATAAGTACATGATTTAATCACATATAGAAATGCAAAATTATGAACTCGAAGACTATTCTATTTTCATAAAAAAGCAAATTAAAGTGTATCTTAGCTTGTTTTAAAACAACATACATTTATAATCTTCATATGTACTACCTTTAGTTAGCAAGGAGAGATTCTTTAAAAAAATTGGATGAAATTTTCCGCATTGAATTTTTTGGCTCTCCTAAATTCAATCGATTTTGGTCAAATTTATTATTTGGAAATGGCATGAAATTTCCTATAACTTTTAAAACTTTTGGGGCAAAAGTTGGTGGAAATTCGCCTCTATTTTGAAATTTATATTTCTACACAAATCCATTTGTATGTATCTAATTTGGCCACATTCAATTGTATTTAGTATATTCAGAATTTTTAATAATTTATTTAAACTATTTAAATGTTAGTGAATATTTTAAAAAATATGTATACACACAATAATAACATTCATCCCAACTACAAGTTTATATGGTATAAAAATATATGTGATGAAAGAACTTTTATTTAAATTTTATGATACTTCCGTGAAATTTAAATATATATTTATAAAAAAAAGTTTAAAAAATTATGAAAGAATTATCGCGTTCCAAGTCGACTGACTACATTCACTATATTTTTTGACAAAATATTAGTGAGCTAATAATTAACTTGTTTTTGAATCTCTACATTAGAGTAGGTAGTATGATTACATGGGGTAATCGATTAGGGTTTTATTTTAGGGTATCGATTAGTGTTTTATTTTTTAATTTATATCTCATTTATTTTGAGTAATCTATTACGGATGTGATTATTCGAATTATTTTACAAATTCAAATTTAGGGGTTGAGATTCTTACCATAGAGTGTTCCTACTATTTAGAATAATATTAGACCATCCAACCACATGGATGTTAAAATGGTTACAAGAAAATGTTATATGCAAATTTTAACAATTTTTAATCATTAGACCTCGATTATTTTAACAAATAAGGTATCATTAACTTAACTAAATATTTCACCACACAATCTTTTTCGTGGAATTTATGCTCAAATTGACCAACTTCATGATTTTAAATTTTTTATTAAAATAACAAGTTGTTAATATAATTTATTATATTTTTAATATTATAATATTTGTAAGAAAAAAGTTAATTAATTACAATTTTAATTTTCTAGAAATTATAAGAAAGCATAAGAAAAATATTAATCGACACTCCTAAATTCGAACGGTTACAGTTGAATTTAGTGCCACTTCAGTAGTCCCCTTGCATTAGATCTAACACACCAAATTTAACCCCTAAAACACTCATCCAATGTTTGAATTTACATTTAATAAAACCAAATTATAAGTAAAAAAACAAAAAAATGATAAAATAAAATTTTTAACCCGAAGCCCTCCTTTCACTCACGTAACCCACCCCTTCTCTTTTTCTCTCTCCCCCTCTTTTTCTATTTGTGTCCCTCCCACCATCTTACTCTCCCTCCTGAAGGTAATAATTCGGTAGAGAGCTAGGTAGATAATTTTTCAAAAATTTCTATTTTCTTGATTTTAATTCGAATTAGACTTTTTACTTTAGGTTGTTTATTGATGTGTTTTGAAGTTACGAATCGATAGATCATTGAACATGAGCGTGTAGATAATTTTTTCATGATTTATGATTGACTGTGTTGCTCGATTTACATGCTTGGTATGTGGTGGGGAAATTGTTTATATTAAGGTTTTTTTAGTTTGGTGAATTTTTTGTTAATGTTGTTTTTTTCTTTACAGACGTTCAATTGATTTTGGCCGGAATCGGTTAAATGCTAGTTATTTGTAAGTTTGGATATGAATATGAGATTGTTGGGTCAATTTTGAGTGTATTAAATTGAAAAATTGGACTGAAAACTAAGCTTTTTTGGAGAAATTAAAGCTGCTGGAATATGACTGGACCTGGGTAAACTCACTGGAATCTGAAAATTTTCCAATTTCCAGCGAGAGATTTGTCTCTTAAAACTGGTGTTTGCTAATTCAACCGAAGGTGGTGGAATTTAGATTCGCATCTTTGACCATATACGGTCAATTTAAATTTAGGCAGACATTTTAAATTTATTCAAAATATTTAATAGTTTAGGCGGGATTTTCAATTTTTTGGTGAAAAGTCAAATTCGACTACCTTGGTCAAATTTGGCCAGTTGAATTTAAGCGGTTTTTTTTAAATGGTCAAAATTAGCTGGTCCAATTTACTCTAAAAATGACTGACTTACTAAATATTCCTCCCGTATCATGACCGATCCAGAAACTAAAAGATACGACCGTGTCCTGACATATTTAGGTAAATGCGAGGACTTTTGGCCGGTCGTATTTACCTGTTTTTCTTATAGAGATAGCTCATCTAAATATGAGGGGTTTGTTACAAAATGACGTAATATATAAGTTGATCCACATGTTAAATGACTTAATCAAGGGAAAGATGGGATCTAATAAATTCGACATCATAAACTTTGAAATTCTTGAAGAATTGCCCTCACCGATTTTCCAATTTTCAAACAGTTCTTGGCTAAATGATATTATACTTCATTTTGATGTCTCTCAACTTTGTTTCTTTCATTTTGTACTTAGTGGTGCAACAAACCATATGGTTTCTCTAACCCTCTCACTTATCTACCTCTCTTTCACCTTTTTCAGTTGATGGAAGTGCTTTGGGCGTGGATCCTATCACGTTTTGTCTTTCCAATTAAAATTCAAATAAATTCTCTTGTGTAATAAAGAAATATTTAATCTCATTACATCCTTTATTTCACAAATTCCATATATTGGCATATTAGTTCTTGTATGTTCTTGCAATGACTTGGTTTGCCAAATGTTCATGGTTGTGGTGGTTAATATGTTAAGAGAAACCAACACCAAAGGTAAGTCGGTAAGTCTCATCTGGAGAAAATTAAGGGTTGAGGTATTGTTTGGACCACTTCAAATTATTTTCATCTTATATCCTTTTCATTTATGAAGGAATAATATGTGCAAAGTTTATATGTTTTTTTAATATTTTTTGTTTTAATAAAAGTATTGTTGCTTGATTGTCAGGTTTATTAATTATATCATTCACCAGGATTTAATTAAACATGGGTTTTTAAAATATTTTTTATTTTTGTTAAAGTATTGTTCCTTGATTAGGTTATAACTGTTCCAGTCATACCTGGTAAGGCTTTAAGAGGACCTAAGAGAAACTGCAATAGATTAGTTATTCATTCTCCTAATTTTTGTAACTTAAATTTTAGGGAATGAGTGTACTAGTACAACGGATTAAGCATCATCTCTCCCAAGACTTTGAAGAAGGAAGACTGTGCATCTTCACCAGTGTAACAGATTTTTTCTTATGTACACACATTTGCAACATGATGCTCTATGATATGATACATTATTTCTCTACTTGTTTGGGGTCAACTTCAACTTTATACTCACATCCGTGTGCCTCCAGACTCAACTGCAGTTCAGAAGTACGCGGTTTAAGTTCCAACTGTATCATTACTGCAAATGTTTGCTTTCCAGCATGGGTGATGGACCCTGGACCTGCTGTGCATTATGGGTGTTAAATTATTAATATTATCAAAACAATTCCATTAGTGTTGCAACTATTCTGAATTTTCAAATGTTGCCGGTAGCCGTGAACCATTTGACCTCTGTGAACAACATTATGGAAATTCCTTTAACCTCCCAAGCCTATTTAACCAGCAGCATAATTCAGAGCACAAGTTTAATAATGTCGGAGGAGCCAGGATCACTATTGCAGGTGTCTTGAGGATGAATGAGAATAAGCTCCTGATTAGCATATCCAGACGACTGGGGCACATGGCTCCACGGGCCCACATGATGAATTGAAGAGGAGAAGTTCCAAAGGTTCATCAGATGTGAATTCAGGAGCAGTTCTCTAGGCTCATCAGATGAGTAATCCAAAAGCATGAGAATCTCTTAGGTTATTAGATTTTTAAACCAAAAATGAGAACTTTATAAGGTACATTACAAAAGGACAAGTGCAAGAGGATAATTGGAATTTAAATCGAAAAGGAGAAGGTCTAGCTGTCTGTCTCTCACATGATAAATACAAAGAGAGAAGTTTTGCAATGAATAGACACAAAGAACAGAAGCAAAACCTGTAATTAAATATCAAACATGTATAAGTATCCCACAAAAAAGCAAGCCGAGCAAGATATCACAAAAAATGGCACCAAAGTATCTTTATCTTCCAACAAGGTCGGCGATTGGCAAAGCGCTTGGTTGGAAATCTAAGAATTTTCGGTTGCATTGCATATGCACATATTCCTGACAAGAAAAGAAAAAAGCTAGACGAGATTAGATGAGATTGTCAAGAAGTGTATCTTTACCGCATATGACAAAAGAAGCAAGGTCTATCGACTCTATAATCCACTAAAAAAATTTAATCTTTTCAGGTGGTTGTATGCATGATGAAGTAGACTTTCGGTGATGGAGCGTAAAAGAAAGAATTGTAGCAGGTCTATTGTGTAATGATTGATGATGATGAAGATAACTCTTTGTGTAATGATTGATGATGATGATGAAGATAAATCAACAAAGATAATAGTGGAAATGATGATCCAATCCTCGGCAAAAGTTCTTAACAAATTCCTATATGTTGACACAATTGACATCAGAACGTAGAAGCAATAGTGTAGGTGGGCACCAAAAATATACGGAGTCTCCATGACATCTATAATGCAATAAGTCAGCTGGTACAAACAACCTTTATATGGTTATTCCTTTGTTTTGGTTAATGATCTACTAAAATTTTAGTAGTGCTTGAGTCACTTTCAGAAGATAAAGAATTCTCCCTAATTTAAAAATTTTATATGTTCTTACCTGTGTGCCTTTGAACTTGTTGCTGATCTTCTTCTTGTTGGGACCCAGGTCCGGTCTTGGCTTTGTGACTGTCCTTGCAGAATGAATGTTGGGTATTGGCCTTGGTGTTGCCCTTGATATTGTTCTTGCTGTAGGCCAAAACAGTAGAGTAAAACTACTCAAATTTCAGAAACTAAACATGTTAACATGTTGATGCTTTAAAATAATTAAGATACTAATTTTTAAAAGAAAAACAAAAAACCAAAGCAATTATAATATATTTTAAATGCATTTCTCTGTGTAAATTAATTTTGCTGATCCCCCAGACCTTAAATCTTGAAACACTACAAAGTGTCAAATTTTATTTACAATTACAAAATTGAAATCCTTAATATCATAAAATGAATCCATATATAGTTTAAGTTGGTCACATAGAGATATATTTAAATATATATTTCATACAACACCCATAAAAATATTAATTAATTTCCTACAAAGAGAATAATCACATGAGAGTTAAAAGAATTATCTCAAGTTTATCATTACCTAAGCTTAGAGTTTATAAGGGATAACACAAGATTGTGGGGGGTACTTGTACAAATAATACATATATGTGTGTAGAAAAATTTTAGTGGGGTTATTAAGACATACATCTAACATAATAGAGCTAACATATGTGAATTTAAACTTCTACGGATGTTTTTAAGAAGTACTAGTGCTAGAATTGAAATGGACGTTCTAGATTCTTCTTACCATCTTCATTTTTAAAAAAATAAATGCCAAAATAGTAATATTATAATTTGAATAAATATATTTCATAATATATAGATTTTTAAAAGTAAGTCATATGTTTGGGAGAATATTATATTGGATTTTGAAATGATGCAAGTATAATCAAAATTATTTAATTTTCTATGGGAATAGAAGATGGACAATCATAGATAAAAAACAATAATTAATGTATTATACCTACAAAAACCATCTCATAATCTTATTCTATATTTATGTGGCTTCTCAAACAAACATTTTAAAAGTATTTTGAGGTTCTGGGTTAAAAGAAATAAAGCTAGTATGATTAGGCTCATAAATATATTCTATTGAATATTGTATAATTTTTAAAAATAAAATACAATATAAAATATTATGGTTATAATAGTTTGATATTTTGAGTACAAGCATGTAGGTAAAACATGATAATGATTTGTTAATCATGTAAATTATATAGTTATTTAAATGTTATAGGGAGAAACCATCTATACTATACTATTATAATTGATTCGTTTGGTCGGTCCTTAACACCTTCCTAAAATATTTGCTACCACCTTCCAAAAAAAATTAAACACATATAATTTATTAAAATATTTAATTTATGTATCCAACATAACTACAAACTGTATCATTTGTAGTAGTTATATCTATATTATACTACTTAAACTCTAACTTCTTTACAAACTCTACTATACTACTTACATAAAAAAATAATTATATCATTAATTTCATATTTACATTAAATATTTTACAATTTATTTTCTTTTTATGAAAATAAGTAATTTACAAAAGTATGACAAGAAATATTAAAATTACCGGGCACCGCACGGGTTATAGGATAATTTATCGTACAAAATATATATTATTAATTAATAACATATTGTACAATTTCAATTAATTTAATAAATTATTTATTAATCTATTTTTCTATTTTATATATTTTATTAAGTGTTTTACTTTTAATAAAAAAAGGTTAATAAGAATTTGGGTGATTAATAGAGTTTGTAGTTAAATTTGATATATAAATTAATTATTTTAATAAATTATATGTGTCTATATTATTTTGAAAAGTGCTAACAAAATTTTAGAATAGTGTTAACCAAGATCAAATCAATCAATTATACCATATTTTCCTTGAAAAATGTCAAAATTAATCCGGACAGCGCACGGATTATTAAATAATTTATTTATTTTTTATAAAAATAAGATTATACTAATAATAGGAAAAAAAATATTAAAATTAATGCGTGCATCGCACGGGTTACACGCTTGTATAACATTAAAGAAGAATTCAATTATCAAATTATTAGTAACTTTATTTTCTGTGAGATACGAAATAAGGTCATATATATGTTTACTATAATATTTTTTTCCGAATTAGAAAAAAAAGGATTGAAATTTAAGTATCTAATTATAATCAATACATAAAAAAATAAGCGTGCTAAGTCCATTATTATGGTTTAAATAATTATCTTTAGTTTGGTTTCGTTTGAGGGATGCCCTCAGTGTCGAGGAACACGTAATAAAATAAATATTAACTTTCTTTACTAATATTAACTTGCACTTGAATAATTAAAGAATAAAACCTTTTACTTTAATTTTTGTTGATTTGTAACAAAGGGACGTTAAGTTTTTTAGCTATGCGTGTAGGCTTTATGACCCGTAAGTCCACTGGTACAATTAGACACAATTAAAACATAAATAAGACCGAACCTTTTGAACCGGGCACATCAAATAACAAAGTTTAGAGACAGTTATATATTAATACTATTTACACATGAAGATGAAAAGGAAAAGCCGATCAAATTGCTCAAGAAGTATGATCAAAGAAAAAAAAATCGAAGGAAGGAATTGAAAGATGGAGAAGGGATCAGACCAAAAAGAAACAAAAAAATTAATGAATCGATGAGTTAATTTCTAGAGTTCATATACGCATTTTGAATTCAAGGCCTTTTCAATTTATGGGTATTATGATTAATTGATTTCAATTGTTTAGGTATAATGTAAGACTTTATTGCTTTAAATGTGTGATGTACTCATACCTATCATCTCACCTATCATCTCAGTTCTTAATCCCATAATCTTACTCAACCTCTTTAATACTTAGTTATATATATATAATGTATATGTATAACATTCCCCCGTTTATCGATCCCCATCAATGTATATTGTTACTCGAATTATGACAAATTAGCAAGCCATCTGGTTGTTTTTTAACATGTCATAGAGCCATATCAGCACTCGGTTAGTCCATTTAAATATGTTGACAGTGATCATGTAAATGCAAGTTAGTCGACTGCAAACTTTTTGAGTTCAATTACCCAACTACAAATATGTGAGTTCAATTATGTTTTAGCCTATTAACCAGAAATAAAGTAGTTTAGATTAAATGTGGGAGTATATAATATATATAGATAAATAGATCGGGTTTTTAATAAATATGTTTGTATTGGATTTTAATAAGCTCACTTCACGAATGTTGTTTAGCCCAAAATACCGACCAATGATTTTTCTTGAATGCGACTTTAATATAGTACTAACTAACAACTTATGTGATGCACGAGTTTATATTATTGTGATATAAATAATGCAATGATTCTAATATGATTTTAGTGCGAATAATAATATTATTTTAATTGGATATTAATATATCTAAATTGGATAAAAATATATACTATATAAAGCACTAAAAAAGTATTATATTTCCATATTAGAATTTAAGCTATCACTTTGAATTGGATTTTTAAAAAAATATGTTTTATTAGATTTTAGTAACCCATTTTTATCAAATCCATTGATTCTGAGTAGTTAATCCCATTGTAATGACCAACGATTTATCTTAAGTTCGGCTTTATAGTAGTATAGAATATCGAACAACGCATGCGATGCACGAGCTTATTTTAATATTATAGTTGTAATGTTCTGAATCTAATATGAATATATTGTGCATAATAATAATTGAAAATTAATAAATCTAAATTGGATATAGATATATATTATTTAAAGAATTATCAAATTATTATGATTACAGATTTTAAACTTATAATATATCACTTTGTATTAGTTTTAAGATGATTGTTTGTAATAGATCTTAATAAGCTATCATGTTTATACCATGTAAGCTCATCTTTGTATTAGATTTTAATAAGCTCATTTTTCTGTCGAGGCCATAATTCTCATGAACGATTTATCTTGAGTTTGGTTTTAATATAGTAGTATAGATAACATGTGCGATGCACATACTTATTTTAATATGGATGTTATAATATTATATATGACTTTATTATGATTTTATTGTGCATAAAAATAATATTTTAGTTCGATAATAATAATCCTAATTTGGATATAGATATAACCTATCTAAGGATTAACGAATTATTATGATTTCGGATTGTAAATTTATACGCTGTCACTTTGTATTGGTTTTACAGGATTGTTTGCATTAGGTGTAAGCCCATCATACCCAAGTCTATTGATACCAAGTAAGCTCATGTTTGTAGTAGAATTTAGTAAGCACGTTTTACTAAGTCCGTTGGCCCCAAGTTTTCCCGTTGAGCATATAATACCGACCTACGATTTATGTTTAATTCGTTTTAAAATATTAGTATGAAAATAACAACATGAAGTTATCTTTAACGACATATGCTCCTTGCCTAGAAAACTTGTTCTCTCAATTAAAAATAGAAGACATTATCCATCCATATGAAGAGACACATGAATTGCTAGTGGATGGTACCATGGAGATTAAAAATGTTGAGGTATGATCTTTGTAACAGCTGTATAGAATTTTATACATAACCTCTGTCCATGTATCATGGTTCGATACTTTGAGGAGTAAAGATAAAAGAAACCAAGTACCTTTTTAAGTCCCTGCTAATTCACTTTTCCATATTATGTCCTTGTCGGAAATGTTTTTTGTTACACTTAAAATTCTTTATAAATTCCTTAATGTGTTATCTACATTTTTCTGAAATGTACTTGTATATGTAAACAAGAATGCTTGAACTATCTAACACATCGTGGCCCTGGCTATCAGCCAAAAGTAATTAGGAGTCTATAAGGAGGCTTATGTAATCCTCAAAAAAGTAATTAGGTAATGGAAAATGATTTTTCTTCGTGAATTGTGAATTGTGTATGTGATTATATGTATGCAGTAAACACACATGACACAACAAAAGGAACCAAAGTAAAAAAAATATATTGGTACATGTTTCACACGAATATTTTAATAGATTAATTAGTCACTAATTAATATATTGAAATAGGCATAAAAAACCTACTATTCCATTTATTTCTCTGACACTAATTTTTTTCGTTCATGTACTAGCCATTTGTGACGTGATCAGTTTTCAGTGATCTGCTCAATCCTCTAACTTTAGATCTAGCATGTCATTAAGCTACAAGTGCTTATACTTTGTCCTTTGTCTAATGTTTTCTGCTCTTCACTTCCAGATATTTTCATCTGATATGTACATTAGTGAAATTGTTGATGCTGCAAAGTCGTTCAGGTATATCTTGAAAATTTTCATCAGAGCTGGTCTGGTACATTGAGGTCTCACCACAATTACCATGTGATCATACAGTTTTAAAGAATCACATGAAGTCTCATCTGAGCATTCTTTATAATGTTTATTGGAATTATCTGATTAATTATCAGTATAAGCTATATATGACCTGCTTATTATCTTTAGCTATATATAAGCTAAAGATCTTGCAAAGCTTGACTTGTTTTTAGTTTGTAGATAAGACATGAACGATAGAATCAACAATTTTCACTGATGCAAAGCATTATGCAATGATGTTGGTCTAGAGCGTATATAAGTTCCAATGAAATGATGTTGCTCATTTTGGTTAAAAATTTCTCAATGAGAAATATGATTAAGGTTGATTTACAATAGAGCCGACAATTTCGTACAATTGACACGATAATTTTGTATTTGTGTTCACCTTTTTGGTATACGAACACGAAAATACACCCTTAAATTCAGTGTAGGTTTTGGGTTTACTTTTGGGTATATGACATGAAACGAAAATACACGAAGGGTTAAATAATTAAATAAATATTTCAAAATTTTATAAATACATATTGGGTATAGAAGTTTTAATAAAACAAAATAGAAAATAGTTTCAAATTTGAGTTCAACAAAATTTGACTACACTTGACTCATTATAACTTTAATCACTTGAGACTCAACTAGTAAAACTTTAATCGAAAAGTTTGGTAATTAAATATTTTTATTTATATATATTTTATGGAAAGTTACATGAACCACAACACAAAAAGTATACGAAGATTTCATAGTGGCTCATGGTTGGCAGAGGTGATGCTTTCATAAAAGTACATCAAAGCTGGCCATTACATGGTTCTCCACTAAAGCTAGTATCCCTCAAGAAATCTAGTCCACATTCGAAGGAAATTAAGTTCCTTATTTATTGCATTCACAACATTCATATAAGTTCCTTATTTATTGCATTCACAACATTCATATTTATAAATGTATGAATCTATATAAATATTAGTAATTTTTGTGTTAAGTAGTGAAATGATGTCAAAATGTGGTAGAAATGTATGAATGTATGTTCTCTATATGTTGTCGGAAAACACAAAATTAGCCTTGGGAATTGCAATATCCTAATTTTACGAAGGCATGTATCCTTTGTTAAAAGTAATCTAATTTCTAATTCTTATAAATTATCTGGTAGAGTATAGAAGATTCTAGTCAGAAGTAATGCAAGCACAGATTCAAGTAATCAGTATAAGCAATGAAAAGTTTCCTGATCTTATTCATGAACCATATTAATGATGTAAACTAATAGTCTTCTTAAGTCTTGCTATATAAACTTATTAAAGTGAACAAGTGATAATATATAAATTAAAGCATTCTGCCTTCTTTGTCAATACTGATTCCAACAAATTTGGTATTAGAGCCAAAACATTAATCCAGACCCCAAAATAATTAAAATTCATAAACCCTTCATTATATACAATGACAGCTTCTAATGAAGCATTATTCAACTATGCACAAAACAATATTCCAATTTTCAATGATGAAAGCTATGATTTCTGGAGCATCCAGATGAAAACATTGTTCAACAAGGAGTTAGCAAAGCAATCTTTCCCCGTATTATGGGAGCAAAAACATCAAAAGAAGCATGGGATCTTTTGCGAAATCAGTTTTCAAGGTTATGAAGCAGTAATTTCAGTAAAGCTGCAATCACTATGGAGATAATTTGACAATCTGCAGATGAAAGAAGGTGAAAGTACTCTGGAATTCTTTTTTAAGGTGTCAACAATCATTAATCAGATTCGAAGTTATGGAGATACCTTGGATGATAAAAAAAGTTGTCCATAAAATTGTAAGAAGCCTGCCAGCAAAATTTGAGCATGTGGTTGCAGCAATTGAAATTTCTAAGGACTTTTTTAAATTAACGGTGGATGAACTCATGCGTGCTCTTGAATCTAACGAGGAAAGAATTTGTAGATTCTCAAATCAGCCCCTGGAATAAGCTTTTCAAGCAAAAATCAATATAAGAAACAAAAATGATGTTGCACATGAGGAGAACGAGACACGAAGAAACTACAACAGGAACCAAAATTTTAGAAAAGGTAATCAAAATTTTCGAGGAAGAGGAGGAAGAAGAAATTTTAATGAAAGAAGCAACTTCAACAATTCCAAATATATCATTTGCTAGCGATCAAATCATCAGTCGAAATATTGCAAATTCCGATGCAAAAGGTGCAAAGTTTCTAACCATTCTCAGAGAGACTGCTGGTTCCAAAACAGAACTCAAGGAAATGCAAATTTTTCAGAGGAGATTAAAGAGCCACAAGTGACATTTTCATATATGAATGACCAGCCAGTACATCAAAAGGAGTGGTATATTGATAGCGCTTGTAGCAATCACATGACGGGCAAAAAGGAGCTTTTTTCAGAACTTGATAAAAGATATAAATCTAAAGTAAAGATCGGAGATGGGAAAATGTTGAAAATTGAAGGCAAAGGGATCATTACCTTTTATTCTAAAGAAGGTAAGTCTTTAAACATTACTGATGTTCATTATGATCCTGAATTAACTCAAAATCTATTGAGTATTGGACAATTGATGCAAAGAGGTTTTTCCATAAATTCTGATGAAGATCATTGTGTTACTTTTGATTAGAAAAAGAAATTCACAGTGGCAAGAGTTAGAATTAGTCCAAACAAAAATTTTCATTTAATAATGCCATTGGAAGGTGACGTTGCTTTAAAAGTTGTGAAGAACGATGATTCTTTTTCATGGCATCTAAGGTACGGGCATCTTAACTTTAAGGACTGAAGTTATTAAAAGAGAAAAATATGGTCATAGGTCTGCCTTCCATCTCGAAAAATAGTGAAGTTTGTGAAGGTTGTATATATGGGAAAATGCACAGATTGCCTTTTCCCAAAACTACTTGGAGAGCAAGGGCTCCGGTCGAACTAGTTCATTCAGATATATGCGAATCAAGGACTCCTTCCATCAATGGCACCAAATACTTTCTCCTATTCGTGGATGACTACAGAAGAATGATGTGGGTATATTTCTTGAAGCAAATATATGAGGCATTTAACTCTTTTATCCAGTTCAAGGTGCTGGTCGAAAATCCAAGTAAATTTAAAATAAAAACTCTCAAAACTGATCGCGGTGGAGAGTGTATATCTCAAACTTTTCTTAGTTATTGTAAAGAAAAAGGCATAAGGAGGCAGCTAACGGTAAGATATAGTCCTCAGTAAAATGGCGTCACAGAATGGAAGAATCGAACAATTGTGGAAATGGCCAGAAGCATGTTTAAAGCAAAAGGATTGTCAAATATTTTCTGGGCAGAAGCTGTTAATACAGCTATCTACCTTCTGAATATCTCTCCAATAAAGGCAGTGTTTAATAAATCACCTTACGAAGCTTGGCGTAGGCAGAAACCAGAAGTACATCAACTCAAAGTATTTGGATGCATTGCATATTCTCATATTCCTGCACAACATAGAGAGAAATTTGATGAGAAAGGTGAGAAGCTGCTTTTTCTTGGCTACAGTGAAGAATAAAAGGCTATCGTCTTTTTAGTCCTGCCACCAAGAAATTTGTGATCTCCAAAGATGTAATTTTTGATGAAAAGAAACAATGGAACTTTCAAAATAATACATCTCAATCATCACTTCAGAATGTTGCAACAATTTCTCCAGAAACTTTGGAAGATGTTGTCATACCAGAAGAAGGATCAAGATTCACAATTGAAGATACTACATATACAGAAGTACTCAGACATCGTTCAATTCAAGATATTTACAATTCTTATAATGTGGCATTCTTTACATGTGAACCAAAAAATTTTAAGGATGCTGCAAAAGAAGGAACATCGAGAAAAGCAATAGATGATGAGATTACAACAATAGAGAAGAATCATACATGGAGACTTGTTGATCCTCCATAAAATAAAGATGTCAGAGGACTGAAGTGGGTCTATAAGACAAAATATAATAAAGATGGAACAGTCCAAAAGCACAAAGCAAGATTAGTAGCTAAGGAGTACTTCTCAGCAACCGGAAATCGATTTTACAGAAACTTTTGCTCTAGTAGTACGCATGGAGACAATAAGATATGTACTTGCTAAGAGAGACAGTAAAAAAGAGAGACAAGGGCAGAAAGATTAGAGGGGGATAAATTGTAGAAAATACATAGACTAGAGCAAGTCTTCTAATAGAACACAAAAATACACTACTTCTTACATTGTAATTCACCTACGTGATTTTGATATAGTGGATCTCTTTTAGGTTGGGCTACAAATCCTACCCGCGGTTTTTATCCTTTACAGGATTTTCCGCATTACCAAATCCTGGTGTTTTTACTTGCTATTTTCATTACGATTATAATCCTAGTTCTTTCATTAAAAACTTATAAATATATTCTTAGCATTAACACGCATAAATTTGGTAAAAACAATTGGCCCCGTCTGTGGAAAATTGCTAAGAATTTCTACACACCTACATCATGTCCACCAGTGAACGACCACGAAACTCGAAAAACACAGAAGGCAACGCTTCCAACAACGAGGAGATGGCTGCAACGTTGAAAAAGCTACAGTCAGAGATGGACAAATGCAGTCAGATTTTGATGGAAAGAGCCACATACCAAACTGGCTAGTGGAAAGGTACTTAGCTGGTTTCGATGTCAACTAAAGTTTCTACTAAACAACATGTGTAAGAATTAGGTACAAAGGTAAATAATCGTGAGAGTAAATTAGAAGCGCAGTGTAACAAGAATGCAGAACATGACTTGGATGATGGAAAAACCGGAAGAAGCGAACTTCAAAAAAAAAAACTAATCCACAACTATGTTCAAATGTAATAAAAAACAATATGTAGTCAATAATAATACTTGTAATTAAAACAAAAAGAGAAACAATAGGTCATAAGTAAATGTTTTTAATAAAAAAGGGCCAAAAAGAATATAAATGAATTTTATAATCTTCTAAGCATATTTTGTGATTATAATATAATAGGTAATTAAGGTTGGTGGCCATGGAAAAATCATTTTAGAGGAGAACTTAGAAATCATATAATCATTAATTAGAATATAACTTATGATGTTACTAATTTTATATTAAATTTTCTTCTATATCATTGAGAAATGATGTCCAAAATGTCTATATCTCACTTGTGTACTTTCTAAATACCTGTTTGTATTAATGTCACCAATATTAACTTACGACCAAATATGTCAGATTGGATGAGTCTGAGTCGGAAATGACTTTTCTATCTATGATAATGGTCGTTACCGATCAAAAAGGTCGTAAATAATTTTTTCATTTTCTTGAGTATTGGCCCCACCCATTTACATGGCAGCTACCTGGATGTTTAATAACGTTTGATAACCGACCAAGTTTTTGGTTACTTTTAAATCTATAATTCACCTTTGCTTGGTCCCAGTTTTTCCTACTTGGCATGTATGAGCCACATGTCACGCTTGACTACGATGTCACGATGGTCGGTTTTAACTTTGTTTTGTTGGTCTTGTTCATGTTTATACACAAACAAAGAAATATTTTCATCAATTATATCCCATCACAATGTAACCAACCAACTTCACAAGAAATATTGTTGAAGATGGTCATAAATAGTCTATTTTGATCATTTTTGTATTACACCATTTTATTTTTCGAAAAACACTAATATATTATTTGAAATTATATAATATAATATATATTTTGCACTAAGCTATTTTTTATAAATTACATAATGTGGTTGAAAAAAAATTGTTGTATTTAGTACCAATTCTTTACTCCTATAAATTGTTTAACTTAAGTATTTAGAAATACATATTCCATAAAAAATAAGTAAATTAGTTTTAAAAGTTCAAATTTTGAATGATTCATGTAGAACTTTTAAATATTACTCTCTCGGTTTACAAATGGTTTGGTATTAAAAAATAGTGTAATTTTTAAGAAAAAAAGTAAGAAAAGTGAGTAAAGTGATGGTACTCCTCAATATTATATATATATAGGGGCTACTCCAATAGCAACCTCCTTATGATGAAAACTAAAAACTAAAATAATTTTTTTTAAATCATGTCAAAATTTAGCACATATAGTATGCAAATTGATCGTTACGAGATGGAGAAAAATATAGTGAAGTCGGATTTCAAAATAAGTTCACCGATTAACGGAAAAAATCAAATCAAAAACAGAGGGGAAAAGCCGGAATTATGTGTACGAGGAGAAAAGCTGGAATTATGTGTACGAAGGAGCATAAAAAACAAACAAAAAAGTAATTTTTTGTTTTTAAACCTTACAAAGAATATGAACTAAAAAAAATAATAGACAAATAGAAAAATTACTTGATTGAAGAATATTAGTAAAGAAATTTCTAAGAAATTTCCTACAAATTTCTAATGTTTTATATACCAGCCCCTATATAAACTTAAGGGTGTTGCACATACTCCATAATCCCTAATTCCTTGACGGCCGCCCCAATCTTACCATATTCCACAACTTCAAATTTAGTATATGACCAACCAATTGAGCTGCAAAGATGGTGAGGAGAGCGGATCAGGGGAAGACATCAGGGTCTTTGTGCTAAAGGTACAACTAATTTCTAATAAATAAGATTTTGATTTGCTTTGTATTATAGGTTGACACTTTTAATCCTTAAATTTTTTCATATGTGTAACTTTATCAGGGATTGTTCATTATACATCAAAGATCTGGGGAGGTATACATACTAATTCCCTTTTTGATTCTTTTATATTGATTTTTATTTATTTTTATTAAAATAGTGTAATGTTTTGCACAGGAGGTGATAGGAAAGGTCACCCTATCACAGTTGCGGCTAAAGGGAGTTCTGCATAATCTTGCCCCAAAACTCGAAAAAGTGCGGCAGCCATCACAGTTGACCCCACTATAGCAGCACAATATATCCGTCTGTTTTGCCCCTTCTTCCCATAAACCATGTCTCGTATTAGGTCATCTGATTCGAATGAGGGTGTCATCTGATTGTCCAAGGAGGTCGTAGTCATCCTCTTTGTCACTGTCCTTGTTGTACTAATTTTTTTATTATCTATTATCTTTTAAATTCAAGCAATGTAATCGTAGTAACCGGTTTGGAAATAATAGATAAATTAGTATCATGTTAATTATTATTAATCAAATATTGTTAAATTTGTGAGGATCTATATGCAGATATCTTAAATTGATAATATTAGTTATCTTTTGTATACATTACTCAAAACTATAACAAAGAAGAGTTTATTTCATTTACTTTTATATAAATTATATAGCCATAACATCTTTTTATTGATTATTAACTATAAATTAAATTTTTAAAATTGAAATAAGTAACAATTACTTTATATAGACAAAAGTTTTAAATAATATCTATCCAACATTCCTATCAAGCAAAGTCTATATAATATGTAATATATCAATTGTATAATAATTTCAAACTAATTTTACTTTACTTATAAGTATTGTTTTGTATGTGTTTAAAAGCCTAGCACGTGTGGAGATAAATTTAAAATAAATTTAGTTGGCCAACAATCATCCAAAACAAAAATAAACTCCAAAGAACCCAAAATTTAATATATAAAATAAATTTCTAATCCACAATTAAATTCAAATGTAAACAAAAACAATATGTAATCACAAAGAAATGCTTTTAATGAAAAGAAAATGAGAAAAAAAAATGATAAGTAGTGCACCAATAACATCTAATTATGTAAAAAAAGATTAGAAAAATAAAATTATTAATATTATATAGGGATAAAAAAATATAAATGAATTTGAGGATCTCTTGAACACATTTTCAATTATAATATAATAGGTAATTAAGGTTGTAGGCCATGCGAAAATCCTTTCACACGAGAGTATAAAAATCATATAATCATTAATTAGCTTATAATTCTTCTATGTCATTGTGAAATAATGATGAAAATGCCTATGTCTATAGCATTCTTGGAAAACTCTACACTTTCTTCGAACCACCCCTTTTCTTGATTGACCAATTTATTTATTTATTTTTTTCCAAATTTATAGCAGATTTCATTAAAAACATGAAAAAAATTCAATCGGTACAAACCCCCAATTCATCATGCAACCAGGTTGAAAAATAAATAGACGAACTAAATAATTAGCCTCTTTGTTTCCGGATTGCTTAACTGACTGAATACAAATATTCTGAAAATTAAAAATAAAGATAATGGTTTCTCGAGCGATCCAGCCTGCATCTCCACCGAAAATAGTAGTTTCACAATTGCCCTCACATTAATTCCATGGATCGTACAATGTTCGGAGGACTCAATTGCAAAAACTGAGAGGGCCCTCGTGTTATGAACAAAAATATTTTGTGAGAGGTGAGCACATGCGCTTTTCACTACCGTATCAAAAGCACCCCAACTATCTACCTGCCGGACACCATCTATTTTTGAACAGAATCCAATATTTATTGAAAGGAAGTTAAAAACAAATGATAAAAATGTTGTATGGATGCAGAGAGGATGAAGATAGAGATGAAGATGGGTTGAAGGGTGAAGATGGGTAGAAGGGTGAAGATGGGGCGGCCGACTCTCATCGAGAGAGAGGGAGAACTGATTGACCAATTTTTTAATACTATTTTTGACATATAATTCTAAACACTCTTTAGCCTTTCCGGGTTTTTGCATCTTCAAATGCCATAATTAATAGAAAGAACTTAGGTGTGTGTAATGTACATAATTATAAAAATAAAAATAACATACAACAAACTTCTTGGTAACTTCTTCAGCCTATTTCGAATTTTGTGCAAGAATGGCAATACACGTGTATGCCCAACTTCCCATTTTGAACGAATAGTCGCATTCAATATCTTCACTGTTGTATCATTGTGTATACTTTAAAATTAATTTTAATGTAGTCAGTCATAAACACAAAAGCTTCATAATCTATGAGCTAATCTTATTCATATTTTTCACATACATTTTGAAGTTGAATGAGATTTATACGATAAACATATATAAATAATTACTGTCCCACTTGGAATTTGATGCGGCATGGTGTTCTTGGGTTATTTTCCCTAAACTTGCGATCGGAATGTGATCTAGGTCATTTCCATGCCCGGGTCTCTATATTGGTCTTACAAGTGTTTTTGGTAATCTTACGGGTGTTCTGATTGCGTGGAGAAGGTAGACTAGGTGTTCGTAAAATAACACAAGTTCTTCGACTAAGTCCACGACCACATCCCATGTCTCTAATTAGCATTTTCCCTGCATACTACAAAGTAATTAGAAAATATTTCCAAGTAATTAGATATCATTCATGCAAGATACTAAATATAACAAAAAAAAACATAATTTCCAAGTCAGATAAATCGTCAAAATAATGAAAAACTAATAAAACAAGATCAAAAGCATTGATAAAATTCTACATACTCTCATTTCATATCATACGATTAAACTTAGAAATCTTAATTCGTATTCGTAAATACAACTCATAGAGAACTAACAACATTAAAACCATATCAAATAAAGACGCAAATAAACCCCCCTCTAGCTCTTCCGCAAACATAGGTATACATAATCGAAACTTGATGTACATGACACAAAATAATAATACAACTTACTAATTGTATAATTTACATATTTTATTCATATTAAATCATAAAAAATGAACAATAACAACTAATGAAGCTCAAAAAACTAAAGTCTTTGAAGAACATATAACAGTGAGATTTAACTCTTACCAAGTTCATAAAAAATTTATAAAATATAGATGAAAAATACATTCGGTTATTAGTTTACTATAGAGAGCCACGTTTATTCTCTCCTTCTCCATCATACTTATACATATATATGTATAAACATGAATACACCGTACACATAAAAAAATCATATGAACAACACAATTGAAACAAATTAAGACAGCCACATTCATTCTCTATATATCACACTCATACCTATAAATATATATATATATATAAATAAAAATGCATATATATGTATAAAGAGGAACAAAAGATATACATATAAAGAACACACAAAATAAATTACAAAAGATATACATATAAAGAACACACAAAATAAATTAAATAAGTTAGCAAATATAGGTAATTAGGATAACGCATTAATGTTATATATAGTCTATATGTGGTCTTATCTCTTTCAAATTAGTTGTTGATTAAATGTAATCCAACTAATAAATTTACAGTTTTAGGATAATATTTTTTCAAATCTAACCTAAATAATTGTTCTAATTTATTTACCCAAAAGTAAATGATTATTTAAAGAATACTTATATAGTAATTATTGAACTTTTGTAAAATGGTTTAGAGTTTCATGCTATAAGGGAAAATATAATGGGTTCGTATTAGTTTTCATTCTAGGAAAATAACGACATCATATTTACTATATACACCCTTTTAATCATCTATGCAACTCATGACAGATACTTAATTATTTAATAATGAATAGGAAAGTAGTGTGTTGGTTCAATTAAATGGCGGGTCATTGTTGTACTTCTAAGCATTGCATGTTTATTTATACGCATTTGTATACGTATTTCTTATTTAATTATTAACATATTTAAATTTTGTATAAATTAGTTGTACTTTCTATATATTTACATGTTTACTTAGATGTACTTATATACTTATTACCTATTTTACTAACCTACTTTAATATTACACATTAATAAAATATTAATCAGATATTCATATTTATGATTAAACGAACACAAAACTAGTATATTCTCATTATTGGTTTTCTTGAGCTTTCTAGGACTTACTTACAGTTTCTCATGTTAGCTTTAATGTTGATATATCATAGAAATCCTTTAGAAAATTACTCCATTCACCACTTGATTAATAAAAAAGAGAGTCTTCTTAACTGTTAGTGGATTTCCCTTCAAAGTCTTAATTATTACGGTAAGATAACATGTATGGTTCTTCGTATCCATATTCCACAATCTTTCAAAATCTTAAGATTCTTACAATACCGAAATCGATTTTCTTCTTTGTCTCCATGCCGACGCACATTAGCAACTTAAATTTTTTATTAGCTCTAATCTCATTAATAATAATGGCTCTCATTCATAAAAATTATCTGATCATGTAAATGTATTTGTTACATTGACACACACTAGAAAGTCCCTACCTTTGTTTGAATACTCAATTGATTACAATTATTTCCCGTCATACCAGAAAATTTTGATCACAACATATTTTTGTGAAAGTCATCTCTAAATCACAAAATCTATAATACCACTTTCTAAGAATTTAAATGTATAATAAATTGTTGGAGATTACGGGAAAGAGTTTTTTTTTAAGTAATTCCATAAAACTTACTCACACAAAACATATACATAAAACTTGCAACTGCAATGAAATAATTTGATCATTTTCTATGAATACAAAACTTAGAAGATTGTCATATTTATGCGCCTAGGTCTACATGGAATTTACAAGAATATTCGCACCTAAGTTAATATGTAATTGAATAAGTACATGATTTAATCACATATAGAAATGCAAAATTATGAACTCGAAGACTATTCTATTTTCTTAAAAAAGCAAATTAAAGTGTATCTTAGCTTGTTTTAAAACAACATACATTTATAATCTTCATATGTACTACCTTTAGTTAGCAAGGAGAGATTCTTTAAAAAAATTGGATGAAATTTTCCGCATTGAATTTTTTGGCTCTCCTAAATTCAATCGATTTTGGTCAAATTTATTATTTGGAAATGGCATGAAATTTCCTATAACTTTTAAAACTTTTGGGGCAAAAGTTGGTGAAAATTCCCCTCTATTTTGAAATTTATATTTCTACACAAATCCGTTTGTATGTATCTAATTTGGCCACATTCAATTGTATTTAGTATATTCAAAATTTTTAATAATTTATTTAAACTATTTAAATATTAGTGAATATTTTAAAAAATATGTATAGACACAATAATAACATTCATCCCAACTACAAGTTTATATGGTATAAAAATATATGTGATGAAAGAACTTTTATTTAAATTTTATGATACTTCCGTGAAATTTAAATATATATTTATAAAAAAAAGTTTAAAAAATTATGAAAGAATTATCGCGTTCCAAGTCGACTGACTACATTCACTATAATTTTTGACAAAATATTAGTGAGCTAATAATTAACTTGTTTTCGAATCTCTACATTAGAGTAGGTAATATGATTACATGGGGTTATAAATTTAAATTTTAGGGTATCGATTAGTGTTTTAGTTTTTAATTTATATCTCATTTATTTTGAGTAATCTATTACGGATGTGATTATTCGAATTATTTTACAAATTCGAATTTAGGGGTTGAGATTCTTACCATAGAGTGTTCCTACTATTTAGAATAATATTAGACCATCCAACCACATGGATGTTAAAATGGTTACAAGAAAATGTTATATGCAAATTTTAACAATTTTTAATCATTAGACCTCGATTATTTTAACAAATAAGGTATCATTAACTTAACTAAATATTTCACCACACAATCTTTTTCGTGGAATTTATGCTCAAATTGACCAACTTCATGATTTTAAATTTTTTATTATAATAACAAGTTGTTAATATAATTTATTATATTTTTAATATTATAATATTTGTAAGAAAAAAGTTAATTAATTACAATTTTAATTTTCTAGAAATTATAAGAAAGCATAAGAAAAATATTAATCGACACTCCTAAATTCGAACGGTTACAGTTGAATTTAGTGCCACTTCTGTAGTCCCCTTGCATTAGATCTAACACACCAAATTTAACCCCTAAAACACTCATCCAATGGTTGAATTTACATTTAATAAAACCAAATTATAAGTAAAAAAACAAAAAAACGATAAAATAAATTTTTTAACCCGAAGCCCTCCTTTCACTCACGTAACCCACCCCTTCTCTTTTTCTCTCTCCCCCTCTATTTCTATTTGTGTCCCTCCCACCATCTTACTCTCCCTCCTGAAGGTAATAATTCGGTAGAGAGCTAGGTAGATAATTTTTCAAAAATTTCCATTTTCTTGATTTTAATTCAAATTAGACTTTTTACTTTAGGTTGTTTATTGATGTGTTTTGAAGTTACGAATCGATAGATCATTGAACATGAGCGTGTAGATAATTTTTTCATGATTTATGATTGACTGTGTTGCTCGATTTACATGCTTGGTATGTGGTGGGAAAATTGTTTATATTAAGGTTTTTTTAGTTTGGTGAATTTTTTGTTAATATTGTTTTTTTCTTTACAGAGGTTCAATTGATTTTGACCGGAATCGGTTAAATGCTAGTTATTTGTAAGTTTGGATATGAATATGAGATTGTTGGGTCAATTTTGAGTGTATTAAATTGAAAAATTGGACTAAAAACTGAGCTATTTTGGAGAAATTAAAGCTGCTGGAATATGACTGGACCTGGGTAAACTCACTAGAATCTGGAAATTTTCCAATTTCCAGCGAGAGATTTGTCTCTTAAAACTGGTGTTTGTTAATTCAACCGAAGGTGGTGAAATTTAGATTCGCATCTTTGACCATATACGGTAAATTTAATTTTAGGCAGACATTTTAAATTTATTCAAAATATTTAATAGTTTGGGGGGGATTTTCAATTTTTTGGTGAAAAGTCAAATTCGACTACCTTGGTCAAATTTGGCCAGTTGAATTTAAGCGGTTTTTTTTAAATGGTCAAAACTAGCTGGTCCAATTTACTTTAAAAATGACTGACTTACTAAATATTCCTCCCGTATCATGACCGATCCAGAAACTAAAAGATACGACCGTGTCCTGACATATTTAGGTAAATGCGAGGACTTTTGGCCGGTCGTATTTACCTGTTTTTCTTATAGTGATAGCTCATCTAAATATGAGGGGTTTGTTAAAATGACGTAATATATAAGTTGATCCACATGTTAAATGACTTAATCAAGGGAAAGATGGGATCTAATAAATTCGACATCATAAACTTTGAAATTCTTGAAGAATTACCGTCACCGATTTTCCAATTTTCAAATAGTTCTTGGCTAAATGATATTATACTTCATTTTGATGTCTCTCAACTTTGTTTCTTTCATTTTGTACTTAGTGGTGCAACAAACCATATGGTTTCTCTAACCCTCTCAGTTATCTACCTCTCTTTCACCTTTTTCAGTTGATGGAAGTGCTTTGGGCGTGGATCCTATCATGTTTTGCCTTTCCAATTAAAATTCAAATAAATTCTCTTGTGTAATAAAGAAATATTTAATCTCATTACATCCTTTATTTCACAAATTCCATATATTGGCATATTAGTTCTTGTATGTTCTTGCAATGACTTGGTTTGCCAAATGTTCACGGTTGTGGTGGTTAATATGTTAAGAGACACCAACACCAAAGGTAAGTCTCATCCGGAGAAAATTAAGGGTTGAGGTATTGTTTCGACCACTTCAAATTGTTTTCATCTTATATCCTTTTCATTTATGAAGGAATAATATGTGCAAAGTTTATATGTTTTTTTAATATTTTTTGTTTTAATAAAAGTATTGTTGCTTGATTGTCAGGTTTATTAATTATATCATTCACCAGGATTTAATTAAACATGGGTTTTTAAAATATTTTTTATTTTTGTTAAAGTATTGTTCCTTGATTAGGTTATAACTGTTCCAGTCAACGCTTTAAGAGGACATAAGAGAAACTGCAATAGATTAGTTATTCATTCTCCTAATTTTTGTAACTTAAATTTTAGGGAATGAGTGTACTAGTACAACGGATTAAGCATCATCTCTCCCAAGACTTTGAAGAAGGAAGACTGTGCATCTTCACTAGTGTAACAGATTTTTTCTTATGTACACACATTTGCAACATGATGCTCTATGATATGATACATTATTTCTCTACTTGTTTGGGGTCAACTTCAACTTTATACTCACATCCGTGTGCCTCCAGACTCAACTGCAGTTCAGAAGTACACGGTTTAAGTTCCAACTGTATCATTACTGCAAATGTTTGCTTTCCAACATGGGTGATGGACCCTGGACCTGCTGTGCATTATGGGTGTAAATTATTAATATTATCAAAACAATTCCATTAGTGTTGCAACTATTCTGAATTTTCAGATGTTGCCAGTAGCCGTGAACCATTTGACCTCTGTGAACAACATTATGGAAATTCCTTTAACCTCCCAAGCCTATTTAACCAGCAGCATAATTCAGAGCACAAGTTTAATAATGTCGGAGGAGCGAGGATCACTATTGCAGGTGTCTTGAGGATGAATGAGAATAAGCTCCTGATTAGCATATCCAGACGACTGGGGCACATGGCTCCACGGGCCCACGTGATGAATTGAAGAGGAGAAGTTCCAAAGGTTCATCAGATGTGAATTCAGGAGCAGTTCTCTGGGCTCATCAGATGAGTAATCCAAAAGCATGAGAATCTCTTAGGTTATTAGATTTTTAAACCAAAAATGAGAACTTTATAAGGTACATTACAAAAGGACAAGTGCAAGAGGATAATTGGAATTTAAATCGAAAAGGAGAAGGTCTAGCTGTCTGTCTCTCACATGATAACTAAAAAGAGAGAAGTTTTGCAATGAATAGACACAAAGAACAGAAGCAAAACCTGTAATTAAATATCAAACATGTATAAGTATCCCACAAAAAAGCAAGCCGAGCAATGTATCACAAAAAATGGCACCAAAGTATCTTTATCTTCCAACAAGGTCGGCGATTGGCAAAGCACTTGGTTGGAAATCTAAAAATTTTCGGTTGCATTGCATATGCACATATTCCTGACAAGAAAAGAAAAAAGCTAGATGAGATTAGATGAGATTGTCAAGAAATGTATCTTTACCGCATATGACAAAAGAAGCAAGGTCTATCGACTCTATAAACCACTAAAAAAATTTAATCTTTTCACGTGGTTGTATGCATGATGAAGTAGACTTTCGGTGATGGAGCGTAAAAGAAAGAATTGTAGCACGTCTATTGTGTAATGATTGATGATGATGAAGATAACTCTTTGTGTAATGATTGATGATGATGATGATGAAGATAAATCAACAAAGATAATAGTGGAAATGATGATCCAATCCTCGGCAAAAGTTCTTAACAAATTCCTATATGTTGACACAATTGACATCAGAACGTAGAAGCAATAGTGTAGGTGGGCACCAAAAATATACGGAGTCTCCATGACATCTATAATGCAATAAGTCAGCTGGTACAAACAACCTTTATATGGTTATTCCTTTGTTTTGTTTAATGATCTACTAAAATTTTAGTAGTGCTTGAGTCACTTTCAAAAGATAAAGAATTCTCCCTAATTTAGGAATCTAAAAAAGTAGATGAATAATATGTTCTTACCTGTGTGCCCTTGAACTTGTTGCTGATCTTCTTCTTGTTGGGACCCAGGTTGGGTCTTGGCTTTGTGACTGTCCTTGCAGAATGAATGTTGGGTATTGGCCTTGGTGTTGCCCTTGATATTGTTCTTGCTGTAGGCGAAACAATAGAGTAAAACTACTCAAATTTCAGAAACTAAACATGTTAACATGTTGATGCTTTAAAATAATTAAGATACTAATTTTTAAAAGAAAAACAAAAAATCAAAGCAATTATAATATATTCTAAATGCATTTCTCAGTGTAAATTAATTCTGCTGATCCCCGAGACCTTAAATCTTGAAACACTACAAAGAGTCAAATTTTATTTACAATTACAAAATTGAAATCCTTAATATCATAAAATGAATCCATATATAGTTTAAGTTGGTCACATAGACATATATTTAAATATATATTTCATACAACACCCATAAAAATATTAATTAATTTCCTACAAAGAGAATAATCACATGAGAGTTAAAAGAATTATCTCAAGTTTATCATTACCTAAACTTAGAGTTTATAAGGGATAACACAAGATTGTGGGGGGTACTTGTACAAATAATACACATATGTGTGTTGAAAAATTTTAGTGGGGTTATTAAGACATACATCTAACATAATAGAGCTAACATATGTGAATTTAAACTTCTATGGATATTTTTAAGAAGTACGAGTGCTAGAATTGAAATGGACGTTCTAGATTCTTCTTACCATCTTCATTTTTTAAAAAATAAATGCCAAAATAGTAATATTATAATTTGAATAAATATATTTCATAATATATAGATTTTTAAAAGTAAGTCATATGTTTGGGAGAATATTATATTGGATTTTGAAATGATACAAGTATAATCAAAATTATTTAATTTTCTATGGGAATAGAAGATGGACAATCATAGATAAAAAACAATAATTAATGTATTATACTTACAAAAACCATCTCATAATCTTCTTCTATATTTATGTGGCTTCTCAAACAAATATTTTAAAAGTATTTTGAGGTTCTGGCGTTAAACGAAATAAAGCTAGTATGATTAGGCTCATAAATATATTCTATTGAATATTGTATAATTTTTAAAAATAAAATACAATATAAAATATTATGGTTATAATAGTTTGATATTTTGAGTACAAACATGTAGGTAAAACATGATAATGATTTGTTAATCATGTAAATTATATAGTTATTTAAATGCTATAGGGAGAAACCATCTATACTATACTATTATAATTGATTGGTTTTGTGGGTGCTTAACACCTTCCTAAAATATTTGCTACCACCTTCCAAAAAAAATTAAACACATATAAATTATTAAAATATTTAATTTATGTATCCAACATAACTACAAACTCTATCATTTGTAGTAGTTATATCTATATTATACTACTTAAACTCTAACTTCTTTACAAACTCTACTATACTACTTACATAAAAAAATAATTATATCATTAATTTCATATTTACATTAAATATTTTATAATTTATTTTCTTTTTATGAAAATAAGTAATTTACAAAAATATGACAAGAAATATTAAAATTACCGGGCACCGCACGGGTTATAGGATAATTTATCGTACAAAATATATATTATTAATTAATAACATATTGTTCAATTTCAATTAATTTAATAAATTATTTAATAATCTATTATTCTATTTTATATATTTTATTAAGTGTTTTACTTTTAATAAAAAAAAAGGTTAATAAGAATTTGGGCGATTAATAGAGTTTGTAGTTAAATTTGATATATAAATTAATTATTTTAATAAATTATATGTGTCTATATTATTTTGAAAAGTGCTAACAAAATTTTAGAATAGTGTTAACCAAGATCAAATCAATCAATTATACCATATTTTCCTTGAAAAATGTCAAAATTAATCCGGACAGCGCACGGATTATTAAATAATTTATTTATTTTTTATAAAAATAAGATTATACTAATAATAGGAAAAAAATATTAAAATTAATCCGTGCATCGCACGGGTTACACGCTTGTATAACATTAAAGAAGAATTCAATAATCAAATTATTAGTAACTTTATTTTCTGTGAGATACGAAATAAGGTCATATATATGTTTACTATAATATTTTTGTCCGAATTAGAAAAAAAAGGATTGAAATTTAAGTATCTAATTATAATCAATACATAAAAAAATAAGCGTGCTAAGTCCATTATTACGGTTTCGATAATTATCTTTAGTTTGGTTTCGTTTGCGGGATGCCCTCAGTGTCGAGGAACACGTAATAAAATAAATATTAACTTTCTTTACTAATATTAACTTGCACTTGAATAATTAAAGAAAAAAACCTTTTGCTTTAATTTTTGTTGATTTGTAACAAAGGGACGTTAAGTTTTTTTAGCTATGCGTGTAGGCTTTATGACCCGTAAGTCCACTGGTACAATTAGACACAATTAAAACATAAATAAGACTGAACCTTTTGAACCGCGCACATCAAATAACAAAGTTTAGAAACAGTTATATATTAATACTATTTACACATGAAGATGAAAAGGAAAGCCCATCAAATTGCTCAAGAAGTATGATCAAAGAAAAAAAAATCGAAGGAAGGAATTGAAAGATGGGGAAGGGATCAGACCAAAAAGAAACAAAAACAATAATGAATCGATGAGTTAATTTCTAGTGTTCATATACGCATTTTGAATTCAATGCCTTTTCAATTTATGGGTATTATGATTAATTGATTTCAATTATTTAGGTATAATGTAAGACTTTATTGTTAAGGTGCTTTTGTACATGTGTTGATGTACTCATACCTATCATCTCACCTATCATCTCAGTTCTTAATCCCATAATCTTACTCAGCCTCTTTAATACTTAGTTATATATATATAATGTATATGTATAACATTCCCCCGTTTATCGATCCCCATCAATGTATATTGTTACTCGAATTATGACAAATTAGCAAGCCATCTGGTTGTTTTTTTACATGTCATAGAGCCATATCAGCACTCGGTTAGTCCATTTAAATATGTTGACAATGATCATGTAAATGCAAGTTAGTCGACTGCAAACTTTTTGAGTTCAATTACCCAACTACAAAGAAGTGAGTTCAATTATGTTTTAGCCTATTAACCAGAAATAAAGTAGTTTAGATTAAAGGTGGGAGTATATAATATATATAGATAAATAGATCGGGTTTTTAATAAATATGTTTGTATTGGATTTTTAATAAGCTCACTTCACAAATGTTGTTTAGCCCAAAATACCGACCAATGATTTATCTTGAATGCGACTTTAATATAGTACTAACTAACAACTTATGTGATGCACGAGTTTATATTATTGTGATATAAATAATGCAATGATTCTAATATGATTTTAGTACGAATAATAATATTATTTTAATTGGATATTAATATATCTAAATTGGATAAAAATATATACTATATAAAGCACTAAAAAAATATTATATTTCCATATTAGAATTTAAGCTATCACTTTGAATTGGATTTTTAAAAAAATATGTTTTATTAGATTTTAGTAACCCATTTTTATCAAATCCATTGATTCTGAGTAGGTAATCCCATTGTAATGATTGTTTGCATTAGGTGTAAGCCCATCATACCCAAGTCTGTTGATACCAAGTAAGCTCATGTTTGTAGTAGAATTTAGTAAGCACGTTTTACTAAGTCCGTTGGCCCCAAGTTTTCCCGTTGAGCATATAATACCGACCTACGATTTATGTTTAATTCGTTTTAAAATATTATTATGAAAATAACAATATGAAGTTATCTTTAACGACATATGCTCCTTGCCTAGAAAACTTGTTCTCTCAATTAAAAATAGAAGACATTATCCATCCATATGAAGAGACACATGAATTGCTAGTGGATGGTACCATGGAGATTAAAAATGTTGAGGTATGATCTTTGTAACAGCTGCATAGAATTTTATACATAACCTCTGTCCATGTATCATGGTTCGATACTTTGAGGAGTAAAGATAAAAGAAACCAAGTACCTTTTTAAGTCCCTGCTAATTCACTTTTCCACATTATGTCCTTGTCGGAAATGTTTTTTGTTACACTTAAAATTCTTTATAAATTCCTTAATATGTTATCTACATTTTTCTGAAATGTACTTGTATATGTAAACAAGAATGCTTGAACTATCTAACACATCGTGGCCCTGGCTATCAGCCAAAAGTAATTAGGAGTCTATAAGGAGGCTTATGTAATCCTCAAAAAAGTAATTAGGTAATGGGAAATGATTTTTCTTTGTGAATTGTGAATTGTGTATGTGATTATATGTATGCAGTAAACACACATGACACAGCAAAAGGAACCAAAGTAAAAAAAATATATTGGTACATGTTTCACGCGAATATTTTAATAGATTAATTAGTCACTAATTAATATATTGAAATAGGCATAAAAAACCTACTGTTCCATTTATTTCTCTGACACTAATTTTTTTCGTTCATGTACTAGCCATTTGTGACGTGATCAGTTTTCAGTGATCTGCTCAATCCTCTAACTTTAGATGTAGCATGTCATTAAGCTACAAGTGCTTATACTTTGTCCTTTGTCTAATGTTTTCTGCTCTTCACTTCCAGATATTTACATCTGATATGTACATTAGTGAAATTGTTGATGCTGCAAAGTCGTTCAGGTATATCTTGAAAATTTTCATCAGAGCGGTCTGGTACATTGAGGTCTCACCAGAATTACCATGTGATCATACTGTTTTAAAGAATCACATGAAGTCTCATCTGAGCATTCTTTATAATGTTTATTGGAATTATCTGATTAATTATCAGTATAAGCTATATATGACGTGCTTATTTTAGTTTCTAGTTTTTATTTTAATTTTAGTTTCTATTTGATTATTTGTCTGTATATATATATATATATATATATATATATATATATATATATATATATATATATATATATATAACTAGTGTAGTGGAAAAGATAATGGATATAAGGGAGTAGTTAATTTCTATATAATAAAATTTTACAATTTTGAGTAACTTTGAAACGGTATAGAATTGAGACGGAGAGAGTGGGAAATATGCACTCATTACAAAATTCAAAAAATTTTCATTTGTAATTGTGTTTTTGGATAACTAAATAAAACAATAAATTTAATAAATATTTTATTTTGATATTTATCATACAACTATAAAAAAACAAACAAAAAAGTTATTTCTTTATTTTTAAACCTTACAAAGAATATGAACAAAAAAAATAATAGACAAATAGAAAAATTACTTGATTGAAGAATATTAGGTAAAGAAATTTCTAAGAAATTTCATAGAAAATTCTAATGTTTTATATACCAGGGCCTATATAAATTAAGGGTGTTGCACATACTCCATAATCCCTAATTCCTTGACCGCCCCAATGTTACCATATTCCACAACTTCAAAATTGAGTATATGACCAACCAATTGAGCTGCAAAGATGGTGAGGAGAGCGCATCTGGGGAAGACATCAGGGTCTTTGTGCTAAAAGTACAACTAATTTCTAATAAATAAGATTTTGATTTAACTTTTTATTATAGGTTGCCACTTTTAATCCTTAAATTTTTTCATATGTGTAGCTTTATCAGGGATTGTTCATTATACATCAAAGATCTAGGTAGGTATACATACTAATCCTCTTTTTGATTCTTTTATATTGACTTTTATTTATTTTTATTAAAATAGTGTAATGTTTTGCACAGGGGGTGATAGGAAAGGTCACTCTATCTGATTATTCCATGTCCTCAGATTTCTTGCATTGGTGGCCTTAGCAGTTGCGACTAAAGGGAGTTCTGCATAATCTTGCCCCAAAACTAGAAAAAGTCCCCCACTGTAGCAAAACTCGTATTAGGTCATCTGATTCGAATGAGGGTGTCATCTGATTGTCCAAGGAGGTCCGTAGTCATCCTCTTTGTCACTGTCCTTGTTGTACTAATTTTTTTAATTATCGATTATCTTTTAAATTCAAGCAATGTAATCGTAGTAACCGGTTTCCAAATAATAGATAAATTAGTATCATGTTCATTATTATTAATCAAATATTGTTAAATTTGTGAGGATCTATATGCAGATATCTTAAATTGATAATATTAGTTATCTCTTGTATACATTACTCAAAACAACAACAAAGAAGGGTTTATTTCATTCACTTTTATATAAATTAGATAGCCATAACATCTTTTTATTGATTATTAACTATAAATTAAATTCTGAAAATTGAAATAAGTAACAATTACTTTACGTAGACAAAAGTTTTAAATAATATCTATCCAACATTCCTATCAAGCAAAGTCTATATAATATGTAATATATCAAATGTATAATAATTTCAAACTAATTTTACTTTACTTATAAGTATTGTTTTGTATGTCGTTTAAAAGCCTAGCACATGTGGAGATAAATTTAAAATAAATTTAGTTGGCCAACAATTATCCAAAACAAAAATAAACTCCAACGAACCCAAAATTTAATCTATAAAATAAATTGCTAATCCACAATTAAATTCAAATGTAAACAAAAACAATATGTAATCACAAAGAAATGCTTTTAATGAAAAGAAAAGGAGAAAAAATGATAAGTAGTGCACCAATCACATCTAATTATGTAAAAAAAGATTAGAAAAATAAAATTATTATCATTATATAGGGATAAAAAAATATAAATGAATTTGAGAATCTCTTGATCACATTTTCAATTATAATATAATAGGTTTCACAGGAGAGTATAAAAATCATATAATCATTAATTAGCTTATAATTCTTCTATGTCATTGTGAAATACTGATGAAAATGCCTATGTCTATAGCATTCTTGGAAAACTCTACATTTTCTTCGAACAACGCTTTTTCTTGATTGACCAATTTTTATTTATTTTTTTGGCAAATTTATAGCAAATTTCATTAATAACATGAAAAAAACTCAATCGGTACAAAACCCCTAATTGATCATGCGACCAGGCTGAAAAATAAATAGACGAACTAAATAATTAGCCTGTTTGTTTCCGGATTGCTTAACTAACTGAATAAAAATATTCTGAAAATTAAAAATGAAGATAATGGTTTCTCAAGCGATCCAGCCTGCATCTCCACCGAAAATAGTAGTTTCGCAATTGACCCTCACATTAATTCCATGGATAGTACAATGTTCAGAGGACTCAATTGCAAAAACTGAGAGGGCATTCGTGTTATGAACAAAAATATTTTGTGAGAGGTGAGCACATGTGATTTTCACTACCGTAGCAAAAGCACCCCAACTATCTACCTGCCGGACACCAGCTATAAACCTACCGAAAGTGTTGTTGATGCAAGATATCCAGATCTCCCAATATACCGTGAAATCCATTTTCAACACATCACATAACGCGAGACACATCGCACAAAGTGAGACAATCAGACACATAAATAATAACTCAATTAAACGAAATAAAAAAGAACCGAATTTTTGAACAAAATCCGATATTTATTGAAAGAAAGTTAAAAATAAATGATTAAAAATTTTGTATGGATGAAGAGAGAGGATGGAGATAGAGATGAAGATGGGTAGAAAGGGTGAAGAAGGAGGTGTGATGATTTGGGTTAAAGAAAGACGGGGCGGCCGACTCTAATCGAGAGAGAGGGAGAATTGATTGACCAATTTTTTAATACTCTTTTTGACATATAATTCAAAACACTCTTTAGCCTTTTCGGGTTTTTGCATCTTCAAATGCCTTAATTAATAAAAAGAACTTATGTGTGTGTAATGTACATAATTATAAAAATAAAAATAACATACAACAAACTTCTTGGTAACTTCTACAGCCCATTTCGAATTTTGTGCAAGAATGGCAATATACGTGTATGCCCCAACTGCCCCTTTTGAACGAATAGTCGCATTCAATATCTTTACTATTGTATCATTGTGTATACTATAAAATTAATTTTAATGTAGTTAGTCGTAAACACAAAAGCTTCATAATCTATGAGCTAATCTTATTCATATTTTTCGCATACATTTTGAAGTTGAATGAGATTTATACAATAAACATATATAAATAATTACTGTCCCACTTGGTATCTGATGCGGCATGGTGTTCGTGGTTTCTTTTCCCTAAACTTGTGATCGGAATTTGATCTAGGTCATTTCCATGCCCGGGTCTTTATATTGGTCTTACAAGTGTTTTTGGTAATCTTACGAGTGTTCTGATTACGTGGAGAAGGTAGACTAGGTATTCGTAAAATCACACAAGTTCTTCCACCAAGTCCACGACCACGTCCCATGTCTCTGATTAGCATTTTTCCTTGCATATTACAAAGTAATTAGAAAATATTTCCAAGTAATTAGATATCATTCATGCAAGATACTAAATATAACAAAAAAAAGACATAATTTCCAAGTCAGATAAATCGTCAAAATAATGAAAAATTAATAAAACAAGATCAAAAGCTTTGATAAAATTCTACATGCTCTCATTTCATATCATACGATTAAACTTAGAAATCTTAATTAGTATTTATAAAGACAACTCATAGCGAACTAACAACATTAAACCCATATCAAATAAAGAAGCAAATAAACTCCCCCCCTCTAGCTCTTACGCAAACATAGGTATACATAATCGAAACTTGATGTACATGACACAAAATAACAATACAACTTACTAATTGTATAATTTACATATTTTATTCATATTAAATCATTTTTCTACATCATTATTTCAAAATGAAAGCATTTGTCATCACAAAAGATAACATAGAAAATGAACAATAACAATTAATGAAGCTCAAAAAACTCAAACCTTTGAAGAACATATAAATGTGAGATTTAACTCTTACTAAGTTCATCAAAAATTTAAAAAATATAGATGAAGAACACATTCGGTTATTAGTTTACTATAAAGAGCCACATTTATTCTCTCCTTCTCCATCATACTTATACATATATTTGTATAAATATGAATACACCATACACATAAAAATAATCATATGAACAACACAATTGAAACAAATTAACAAATATTTAATGTTAAACATGTTGATTTAAGACAGCCACATTCATTCTCTCTATATATCACACTCATACCTATAAATATATATATATATATATATATATATATATATATATAAATGCATATATATGTATAAAGAGGAACAAAAGATATACATATAAAGAACACAAAAATAAATGAAATAAGTTGGCAAATATAGGTAATTAGGATAACGCACTAATGTTTTATATAGTCTATATGTGGTCTTATCTCTTTCAAATTAGTTGTTGATTAAATGTAATCCAACTAATAAATTTACAGTTTTAAGACTATATTTTTTCAAATCTAACCTAAATAATTTTTCTAATTTATTTACCCAAAAGTGAATGATTATTAAAGAATACTTATATAGTAATTATTGAATTTTTGTAAAATGGTTTAGAGTTTCATGTAATAAGGGAAAATATAATGGGTTCGTATTAGTTTTTATTCTAGGAAAATAACGACATCATATTTACTATATACACCCTTTTTATCATGTATGCAACTCATGACAGATACTTAATTATTTAATAATGAATAGGAAAGTAGTGTGTTGGTTCAATTAAATGGTCGGTCGTATTTCTAAGCATTGCATGTTTATTTATATGCATTTGTATACTTATTTTTTATTTAATTATTAATATATTTAAATTTTGTATAAATTAGTTGTACTTTCTATATATTTACATGTTTACTTAGATGTACTTATATACTTATTTCCTATTTTACTAACCTACTTTAATATTACACATTAATAAAATATTAATGGGATATACATATTTATAATTAAACGAACACAAAACTAGTATATTCTCATTATTGGTTTTCTTGAGCTTTCTAGGACTTACTTAGAGTTTCTCATGTTAGCTTTAATGTTGATATATCATAGAAATCCTTTAGAAAATTACTCCATTCACCACTTGATTAACAAAAAAGAGAGTCTTCTTAACTGTTAGTGGATTTCCCTTCAAAGTATTAGTTATTATGGTAAGATAACATGTATGGTTCTTGGTATCCATATTCCACAATCTTTCAAAAATCTTGAGATTCTTACAATACCGAAATCGATTTTCTTGTGTGTCTCCATGCCGACGCACATTAACAACTTAAATTTTTTATTAGCTCTAATCTCATTAATAACAATAGCTCTCGTGCATAAAAATCTATATGATCATGTAAATGTATTTGTTACATATGTAAACAAGAATGCTTGAACTATCTAACTCATGGTGGCCCTGGCTATCAGCCAAAAGTAATTAGGAGTCTATAAGGCTTATGTAATCCTCAAAAAAGTAATTAGGTAATGGGAAAGGATTTTTCTTAGTGAATTAGTGAATTGTAAATTATGTATGTGATTATATGTATGCACTAAACACACATGACACAACAAAAGGAACCAAAGAAAAAAAAATATATTTGTACATGTTTCACGCGAATAGTTTAATAGATTAATTAGTCACTAATTACTATATTGAAACAGGCATAAAAAACCTACTGTTCCATTTATTTCTCTGACACTAATTTTTTTCGTTCATGTACTAGCCATTTGTGACGTGATCAGTTTTCAGTGATCTGTTCAATCCTCTAACTTTAGATCAAGCATGTCATTAAGCTACAAGTGCTTATAGTTTGTCCTTTGTCTAATGTTTTCTGCTCTTCTTTTCCAGATATTTCCATCCGATGTGTACATTAGTGGAATTGTTGATGCTGCAAAGTCGTTCAGGTATATCTTGCAAATTTTCATCAGAGCTGGTTTGTACATTAATGATAACAATCAGATATGCATTAACATTCATTATAGGTTAGAAATTTACCATGTGATCATACAGTTTTAAAGAATCACATGAAGTCTCATCTAAGCATTCTTTATAATGTTTATTGGAATTATCTGATTAATTATCTGTATAAGCTATATATGCCCTGCTTATTATGAACTTCTTCAGTTACTTCATACTTTTGAGCTAACCATTGGCCAGGAGTGCCATGAAACTATCAAGGCAAATTTATTAATAATCAATAAGCAGTTACGCAGTAAGATCTTAGATAAGGTTCCTCTTAAATCTTAATAGTGCAACTTTATGGGAAGTAAATATTTTTTTTCTAGGACTATATGCTCACCTCTGCCTTTGCTAGAGACGAGGTCTCTGGTGGAGCATACTAAGGGAGTTGTGGTGAAATTGGCAAATAAATCAAGGTCAGAACTTTTCATAATTGAAATCCATATAACAACATGCACTCTCGCTTTCTTGTAAGATGTATCTACTTATTTGTAACTATGAGCTCTCTTAGCAGGCAAAGATTTATGTTGCAAATTTATTAACCAATCTAAGTTAGAATAACATTGTTATAAGCCCTCACTTCTCTAAGCAAAGAGTATTGATCTCAGATCTTTATTTTAAGTAAGTTAGAGAAGTCACATTTTTGTATACGAACACCAAAATAAACCTCAAATTGAGTCTAGGTTTTGGGTTTACTTTTGGGTACATGACATGAAACGAAAATACACCAATAGTTAAATAATTAAATAAATATTTCAAAATTTTATAAATACATATTGGGTATAGAAGTTTTAATAAAATAAAATAAAAAATAGTTCCAAATTTGAGTTCAACAAAATTTGACTACACTTGACTCATTATAACTTAATGACTTGAGACTCAACTAGTAAAACTTTAACCGAAAAGTTTGGTAATTAAATATTTTTATTTATATATTAGACCATCCAACCACATGGATGTTAAAATGGTTACAAGAAAATGTTATATACAAATTTTAACAATTTTTAATCATTAGACCTCGATTATTTTAACAAATAAGGTATCATTAACTTAACTAAATATTTCACCACACAATCTTTTTCATGGAATTTATGCTCAAATTGACCAACTTCATGATTTTAAATTTTTTATTAAAATTATAATTTGTTAATATAATTTATTATATTTTTAATATTATAATATTTGTAAGAAAAAAGTTAATTAATTACAATTTTAATTTCCTAGAAATTATAAGAAAGCATAAGAAAAATATTAATCGACACTCCTAAATTCGACCGGTTAAAGTTGAATTTAGTGCCACTTCAATAGTCCCCTTGCATTAGATCTAACACACCAAATTTAACCCCTAAAACACTCATCCAACGGTTGAATTTACATTTAATAAAACCAAATTATAAGTAAAAAAATGATTAAATAAAATTTTTAACCCGAAGCCCTCCTTTCACTCACGTAACCCACCCCTTCTCTTTTTCTCTCTCCCCCTCTATTTCTATTTGTGTCCCTCCCACCATCTTACTCTCCCTCCTGAAGGTAATAATTCGGTAGAGAGCTAGGTAGATAATTTTTCAAAAATTTCAATTTTCTTGATTTTAATTCGAATTAGACTTTTTACTTTAGGTTGTTTATTGATGTGTTTTGAAGTTACGAATCGATAGATCATTGAACATGAGCGTGTAGATAATTTTTTCATGATTTATGATTGATTATGTTGCTCCATTTACATGCTTGGTATGTGGAGGGGAAATTGTTTATATTAAGGTTTTTTTAGTTTGGTGAATTTTTTGTTAATGTTGTTTTTTTCTTTACAGACGTTCAATTGATTTTGGCTGAAGTGGGTCTATAAGACAAAATATAATAAAGATGGAACAGTCCAAAAGCACAAAGCAAGATTAGTATCTAAGGGGTACTTCTCAGCAACCAGAAATTGATTTTACTGAAACTTTTGCTCCAGTAGTGCGCATGGAGACAATAAGATATGTACTTGCTATTTTTTATATCAAGTATTTCTACGACATGACGACTAGAAGTTGCATGCGACGGGGGTGGACGAATACGTAAGACATGATCATTCAGGTGTCGACATGGACAGCTGCAAGAAGAGAGCCAAAGACGTGTAGAAGGATTCAATAACAAACCTGAAAAATAGGAGATAAGCATCAAAAAAGTGGAGAAGAACGTGGAAGATGGTAAGAGAGATGGGAGGAGAAAAAATAGCTAACAAAAGGATAGAGGGCAATTCAAATAAAAAAGAGAGACAACGGCAGGAAGATTAGAGGGGGATAAATAGTAGAAAATACATAGACTAGAGCAAGTCTTCTAGTAGAACACAAAAATACACTACTTCTTACATTGTAATTCAGCTACGAGATTTTGATATAGTGGATCTCTTTTAGGCTGGGCTACAAATCCCACCTGCGGTTTTGATCCTTTACGGGATTTTCCGCCTCACCAAATCGTGGTGTTTTTTACTTGCTATTTTCATTACGTTATAATCCTAGTTCTTTCATTAAAAACTTATAAATATATTATTAGCATTAACACACATAAATTTGGTAAAAATAATTGGCGCCGTCTGTGGAAAATTGCTAAGGATTTCTACACACCTACATCATGTCCACCAGCGAACCACCATGAAACCTGACAAACACAGAAGGTAACGCTTCCAACAACGAGGAGATGGCTGCAATGTTGAAAAAGCTACAGTCAGAGATGGACAAATGCAGTCGATTTTGATGGAAAGAGCCACACACCAAACTGGCTATTGGAAAGGTACTTAGTTGGTTTCGATGTCAACTAAGGTTTCTACTGAAGAACATGTGCAAGAATTAAGTACAAAGGTAAATAATCGTGAGAGTGAATTAGAAGCGCAGTTTAACAAGAATGTAGAACATGACTTGGATGATGGAAAAACCGGAAGAAGCGAACTTCAAAAAAAAAACTAATCCACAACTAAGTTCAAATGTAATAAAAAACAATATGTAGTCACTAATAATACTTGTAATTAAAAGAAAAAGAGAAACAATAGGTCATAAATAAATGCTTTTAATAAAAAAGGGCCAAAAATAATATAAATGAATTTTATAATCTTTTGAGCATATTTTGTGATTATAATATAATAGGTAATTAAGGTTGGAGGCCATGGAAAAATCATTTTAGAGGAGAACTTAGAAATCATATAATCATTAATTAGAATATAACTTATGATGTTATTAATTTTATATTAAATTTTCTTCTATATCATTCAGAAACGATGTCCAAAATGTCTATATCTCACTTGTGTACTTTCTAAATACCTGTTTGTATTAATGTCACCAATATTAACTTACGACCAAATATGTCAGATTGGATGAGTCTGAGTCGGAAATGACATTTCTATCTATGATAATGGTCATTACCGATCAAAAGGTAATAAATAACTTTTTCATTTTCTTGAGAATTGGCCCCACCCATTTACATGGCAGCAACGTTAATGTTTAATAAAGTTTGATAACCGATCAAGTTTTTGGTTACTTTTAAATCTACAATTCACCTTTGTTTCGTCCCAGTTTTTCTACTTGGCATGTATGTGCCACATGTCACGCTTGACTAGGATGTCACGGTGGTCGGTGTCAACTTTGGTTTGTTGGTCTTGTTCATGTTTATACACAAACAAAGAAATATTTTCATCAATTATATCCGATCGCAATGTAACCGACCAACTTCATAAGAAATATTGTTGAAAATAGTCATAAATAGTCTATTTTGATCATTTTTGTATTACACCATTTTATTTTTTGGAAAAACAGTAATATATTATTTGAAATTATATAATATAATATATTTGCACTAAGATGTTTTTTTATAAATTACATAATATGGTTGAACCAAAATTGTTGTATTTAGTACCAATTCTTTACTCCTATAAATTGTTTAACTTAATTAATTTAGAAATACATATTTCATAAAAAATAAGTAAATTAGTTTTAAAAGTTCAAATTTGAATGATTCATGTAGAACTTTTAAATATTACTCTCTCGGTCCCTTTGAAATATATACAAATGGTTTGGTATTAAGAAATAGTGTAATTTTGAAGAAAAAAAGTAAGAAAATTGAGTAAAGTGATGGTACTCATCAATATTATATATATATAGGGGCTACTCTAATACAAATCTCCTTATAATGAAAACTAAAAACTAAAATAATTTTTTTGTTAAATCACGTCAAAACATGGCACATATGGAGAAAAATACAGTGAAGTCGGATTTCAAAAAAAGTTTACCGATTAACGGGAAAAATTAAATAAAAAACGGACATACTAATAGCACGGACAACAGTTTTTTGACTTGACACGGTTATACTTCATAATAGAAAAGTAGGCGTAGTGTCAAGTATTAACAAGTATAGTGATATTGACGGGTTAAAGGCTGTAAACTAAAAAGTAGTGAATCCATACAATGACAATCTATGACATGGCAATCATATAATGAATTAATCTTTAAATGCAAGTGAAGTGAACAAGACATGTTTAATAGATATAATTGGATACAAGTTTTAAATGGGGATATACTAGAAACTACTTTGACTAGGAACTCGAATATATCAAGGTGAGCTATCTGTCTTTGTGATCAATCACAGTTTCATTCATTTTCTAACATCTCTTTAGCAAACAATCTGCTCCAGTATTTGTTCGAGAAATTATTGTTGTTGTTTGTTTTTTGTTTATTTCTGGAGATATACCTTCCTGAAAATATATGGCAAGAAATGCAGGTCAAGTCTATTCATTCTTTACCTTCACCTCCTTGTTGGCTGTTCTGTTGAGTTATAAATGATTAAAGGTTCTTATTACAAAGTACCTTCATGGAAACAGGACAACGAAGTTCTTCATGATATTTTTGGCTTCTCACCTAAAAGAAAACTCTTTTCTGCAAGGGAAAGGTCCGGATGGTGGAGTCCAGGAGAAAGTGAAGCAAATTAAAATATTAGCTTCTAGTAGTACTTTTTAAAATTTATAATTTTTAGCTGTTGTTAAGTAAAGAACATGAACTAGTTTAATGTTTGGGTTGGATGCATTTTTTGTAGTTATGAATGCATTTTTTGTAGTTATGAATTTGTATAATTGGGATTCTTCAGTTTACAGAATAAGCATTTCAATTTTTTTGTGCTAAAGTGTTACAATAGCCTCCTAAACTGTTACCATAGTATATTTACAACATTTCATTATGCTAGTTATAGTGTTACAACAGCATTTCAAAGTGTTACATTAGGTTCTATGGGCTCACTTGCCACGTCATCAAGACAACTCACTGTGGGTCTCACACTTGCCATGTCAGCTAGTGGGTCCCCCCGTGGGGCCCACTTTTTAAAAACATTTTAAAACTCTAAGGTAACATAAAAAACAAGTTACAACTGATCTCTCTTTCTGTTGCATTAACAAGCTAAGGCAACATATAAACAAGTTAAAACACGATGTTGCCTTAGGCACCAAAGATGTTACCTTAGACTCCTAAGGCAACATGGAAAAACCTATCTTTAAGAAAATGTTACCTTAGCTTAAAAGTGGGGCAAGAGCAACATATTTACCCCCAAATGCTACGTTTTGTTGGTGTTACAGTAGGCATTTTATGGTGTAGTGTTTTAATGAAAAGAAAAGGAGAAAAAAATGATAAGTAGTGTACCAATCACATCTAATTATGTAAAAAATGATTAGAAAAATAAAATTATTATCATTATATAGGGATAAAAAAATATAAATGAATTTGAGAATCTCTTGATCACATTTTCAATTATAATATAATAGGTAATTAAGGTTGTAGGCCATGCGAAAATCCTTTCACAGGAGAGTATAAAAATCATATAATCATTAATTAGCTTATAATTCTTCTATGTCATTGTGAAATACTGATGAAAATGCCTATGTCTATAGCATTCTTGGAAAACTCTACATTTTCTTCGAACCACGCTTTTTCTTGATTGACCAATTTTTTACTTATTTTTTTGCCAAATTTATAGCAAATTTTATTAATAACATGAAAAAAACTCAATCGGTACAAACCCCTAATTGATCATGCAACCAGGCTGAAAAACAAATAGACGAACTAAATAATTAGCCTGTTTGTTTCCGGATTGCTTAACTAACTGAATAAAAATATTCTGAAAATTAAAAATGAAGATAATGGTTTCTCGAGCGATCCAGCCTGCATCTCCACCGAAAACAGTAGTTTCACAATTGACCCTCACATTAATTCCATGGATAATACAATATTCAGAGGACTCAATTGCAAAAATTGAGAGGGCCTTCGTGTTATGAACAAAAATATTTTGTGAGAGATGAGCACATGCGATTTTCACTACCTTATCAAAAGCACCCCAACTATCTACCTGCCGGACACCAGCTATAAACCTACCGAAAGTGTTGTTGATGCAAGATATCCAGATCTCCCAATATACCGTGAAATCCATTTTCAACACATCGCATAATGCGAGACACATCGCACAAAGTGAGACAATCAGAGATATAAATAATAACTCAATTAAAAGAAACGAAAATGAACCGAATTTTTGAACAAAATCCGATATTTATTGGAAGAAAGTTAAAACAAATGATAAAAATGTTGTATGGATGAAGAGAGAGGATGGAGATAGAGATGAAGATGGGTAGAAAGGGTGAAGAAGGAGGTGTAATGATTAGGGTTAATGGAAGATGGGGCGGCCGACTCTCATCGAGAGAGAGGGAGAATTCATTGACCAATTTTTTAATACTCTTTTTGACATATAATTCTAAACACTCTTTAGCCTTTTCGGGTTTTTGCATCTTCAAATGCCTTAACTAATAAAAAGAACTTAGGTGTGTGTAATCTACATAATTATAAAAATAAAAATAACATACAACAAACTTCTTGGTAACTTCTACAGCCCATTTCGAATTTTGTGCAAGAATGGCAATATACGTGCCCATTTTGAACGAATAGTCGCATTCAATATCTTTAATGTTGTATCATTGTGTATACTATAAAATTAATTTTAATGTAGTCAGAAATAAACACAAAAGCTTCATAATCTATGAGCTAATCTTATTCGTATTTTTCACATACATTTTGAAGTTGAATGAGATTTATACAATAAACATATATAAATAATTACTGTCCCACTTGGAATTTGATGCGGCATGGTGTTCGTGGTTTCTTTTCCCTAAACTTGTGATCGGAATTTGATCTTGGTCATTTCCATGCCCGGGTCTTTATATTGGTCTTACAAGTGTTTTTGGTAATCTTACGAGTGTTCTCATTACGTGGAAAAGGTAAACTAGGTATTCGTAAAATCACACAAGTTCTTCCACTAAGTCCATGACCACATCCCATGTCTCTGATTAGCATTTTTCCTTGCATACTACAAAGTAATTAGAAAATATTTCCAAGTAATTAGATATCATTCATGCAAGATACTAAATATAACAAAAAAAAGACATAATTTCCAAGTCAGATAAATCGTCAAAATAATGAAAAACTAATAAAACAAGATCAAAAGCTTTGATAAAATTCTACATGCTCTCATTTCATATCATACGATTAAACTTAGAAATCTTAATTAGTATTCATAAACACAACTCATAGAGAACTAACAACATTAAACCCATATCAAATAAAGAAGCAAATAAACTCCCCCCTCTCTGGCTCTTACACAAACATAGGTATACATAATCGAAACTTGATGTACATGACACAAAATAACTATACAACTTACTAATTGTATAATTTACATATTTTATTCATATTAAATCATTTTTCTACATCATTATTTCAAAATGAAAGCATTTGTCATCACAAAAGATAACATAGAAAATGAACAATAACAACTAATGAAGCTCAAAAAACTCAAACCTTTGAAGAACATATAACTGTGAGATTTAACTCTTACTAAGTTCATCAAAAATTTAAAAAATATAGATGAAGAACACATTCGGTTATTAGTTTACTATAAAGAGCCACATGTATTCTCTCCTTCTCCATCATACTTATACATATATTTGTATAAACATGAATACACCATACACATAAAAAAAATCATATGAACAACACAATTGAAACAAATTAACAAATATTTAATGTTAAACACGTTGATTTAAGACAGCCACATTCATTCTCTCTATATATCACACTCATACCTATATATATATATATATATATATATATATATATATATAAATGCATATATATGTATAAAGAGGAACAAAAGATATACATATAAAGAACACACAAAATAAATAAAATAAATTAGCAAATATAGGTAATTAGGATAACGCACTAATGTTTTATATAGTCTATATGTGGTCTTATCTCTTTCAAATTGGTTGTTGATTAAATGTAATCCAACTAATCAATTTACAGTTTTAAGACTATATTTTTTCAAATCTAACCTAAATAATTTTTCTAATTTATTTACCCAAAAGTAAATGATTATTAAAGAATACTTATATAGTAATTATTGAATTTTTGTAAAATGGTTTAGAGTTTCATGCAATAAGGGAAAATATAATGGGTTCGTATTAGTTTTCATTCTATGAAAATAACGACATCATATTTACTATATACACCCTTTTATCATGAATGCAACTCATGACAGATACTTAATTATTTAATAATGAATAGGAAAGTAGTGTGTTGGTTCAATTAAATGGTGGGTCATTGTTGTATTTCTAAGCATTGCATGTTTATTTATATGCATTTGTATACTTATTTTTTATTTAATTATTAACATATTTATATTTTCTATAAATTAGTTGTACATTCTATATATTTACATGTTTATTTAGATGTACTTATATACTTATTTACTAACCTACTTTAATATTACACATTAATAAAATATTAATGGGATATACATATTTATAATTAAATGAACACAAAACTAGTATATTCTCATTATTGGTTTTCTTGAGCTTTCTAGGACTTACAGTTTCTCATGTTAGCTTTAATGTTGATATATCATAGAAATCCTTTAGAAAATTACTCCATTCACCACTTGATTAATAAAAAAGAGAGTCTTCTTAACTGTTAGTGGATTTCCCTTCAAAGTCTTAGTTATTACGGTAAGATAACATGTATGGTTCTTCGTATCCATATTCCACAATCTTTCAAAATCTTAAGATTCTTACAATACCGAAATCGATTTTCTTCTTTGTCTCCATGCCGACGCACATTAACAACTTAAATTTTTTATTATCTCTAATCTCATTAATAATAATGGCTCTCGTTCATAAAAATTATCTGATCATGTAAATGTATTTGTTACATTGACACACACTAGAAAGACCCTACCTTTGTTTGAATACTCAATTGATTACAATTATTTCCCGTCATACCAGAAATTTTGATCGCAACATATTTTTGTGAAAGTCATCTCTAAATCACAAAATATAATACCACTTTCTAAGAATTTAAATGTATAATAAATTGTTGGAGATTACGGGAAAGAGTTTTTTTTTAAGTTATTCCATAAAACTTACTCACACAAAACATATACATAAAACTTGCAACTGCAATGAAATAATTTGATCATTTTCTATGAATACAAAACTTAGAAGATTGTCATATTTATGCGCCTAGGTCTACATGGAATTTACAAGAATATTCGCACCTAAGTTAATATGTAATTGAATAAGTACATGATTTAATCACATATAGAAATGCAAAATTATGAACTCGAAGACTATTCTATTTTCATAAAAAAGCAAATTAAAGTGTATCTTAGCTTGTTTTAAAACAACATACATTTATAATCTTCATATGTACTACCTTTAGTTAGCAAGGAGAGATTCTTTAAAAAAATTGGATGAAATTTTCCGCATTGAATTTTTTGGCTCTCCTAAATTCAATCGATTTTGGTCAAATTTATTATTTGGAAATGGCATGAAATTTCCTATAACTTTTAAAACTTTTGGGGCAAAAGTTGGTGGAAATTCGCCTCTATTTTGAAATTTATATTTCTACACAAATCCATTTGTATGTATCTAATTTGGCCACATTCAATTGTATTTAGTATATTCAGAATTTTTAATAATTTATTTAAACTATTTAAATGTTAGTGAATATTTTAAAAAATATGTATACACACAATAATAACATTCATCCCAACTACAAGTTTATATGGTATAAAAATATATGTGATGAAAGAACTTTTATTTAAATTTTATGATACTTCCGTGAAATTTAAATATATATTTATAAAAAAAGTTTAAAAAATTATGAAAGAATTATCGCGTTCCAAGTCGACTGACTACATTCACTATATTTTTTGACAAAATATTAGTGAGCTAATAATTAACTTGTTTTTGAATCTCTACATTAGAGTAGGTAGTATGATTACATGGGGTAATCGATTAGGGTTTTATTTTAGGGTATCGATTAGGGTTTTATTTTTAATTTATATCTCATTTATTTTGAGTAATCTATTACGGATGTGATTATTCGAATTATTTTACAAATTCAAATTTAGGGGTGAGATTCTTACCATAGAGTGTTCCTACTATTTAGAATAATATTAGACCATCCAACCACATGGATGTTAAAATGGTTACAAGAAAATGTTATATGCAAATTTAACAATTTTTAATCATTAGACCTCGATTATTTTAACAAATAAGGTATCATTAACTTAACTAAATATTTCACCACACAATCTTTTTCGTGGAATTTATGCTCAAATTGACCAACTTCATGATTTTAAATTTTTTATTAAAATAACAAGTTGTTAATATAATTTATTATATTTTTAATATTATAATATTTGTAAGAAAAAAGTTAATTAATTACAATTTTAATTTTCTAGAAATTATAAGAAAGCATAAGAAAAATATTAATCGACACTCCTAAATTCGAACGGTTACAGTTGAATTTAGTGCCACTTCAGTAGTCCCCTTGCATTAGATCTAACACACCAAATTTAACCCCTAAAACACTCATCCAATGGTTGAATTTACATTTAATAAAACCAAATTATAAGTAAAAAAACAAAAAAATGATAAAATAAAATTTTTAACCCGAAGCCCTCCTTTCACTCACGTAACCCACCCCTTCTCTTTTTCTCTCTCCCCCTCTTTTTCTATTTGTGTCCCTCCCACCATCTTACTCTCCCTCCTGAAGGTAATAATTCGGTAGAGAGCTAGGTAGATAATTTTTCAAAATTTCTATTTTCTTGATTTTAATTCGAATTAGACTTTTTACTTAGGTTGTTTATTGATGTGTTTTGAAGTTACGAATCGATAGATCATTGAACATGAGCGTGTAGATAATTTTTTCATGATTTATGATTGACTGTGTTGCTCCATTTACATGCTTGGTATGTGGTGGGGAAATTGTTTATATTAAGGTTTTTTTAGTTTGGTGAATTTTTTGTTAATGTTGTTTTTTTCTTTACAGACGTTCAATTGATTTTGGCCGGAATCGGTTAAATGCTAGTTATTTGTAAGTTTGGATATGAATATGAGATTGTTGGGTCAATTTTGAGTGTATTAAATTGAAAAATTGGACTGAAAACTGAGCTTTTTTGGAGAAATTAAAGCTGCTGGAATATGACTGGACCTGGGTAAACTCACCGGAATCTGGAAATTTTCCAATTTCCAGCGAGAGATTTGTCTCTTAAAACTGGTGTTTGTTAATTCAACCGAAGGTGGTGGAATTTAGATTCGCATCTTTGACCATATACGGTCAATTTAATTTTAGGCAGACATTTTAAATTTATTCAAAATATTTAATAGTTTGGGCGGGATTTTCAATTTTTTGGTGAAAAGTCAAATTCGACTACCTTGGTCAAATTTGGCCAGTTGAATTTAAGCGGTTTTTTTTTTAAATGTTCAAAATTAGCTGGTCCAATTTACTTTAAAAATGACTGACTTACTAAATATTCCTCCCGTATCATGACCGATCCAGAAACTAAAAGATACGACCGTGTCCTGACATATTTAGGTAAATGCGAGGACTTTTGGCCCGGTCGTATTTACCTGTTTTTCTTATAGAGATAGCTCATCTAAATATGAGGGGTTTGTTAAAATGACGTAATATATAAGTTGATCCACATGTTAAATGACTTAATCAAGGGAAAGATGGGATCTAATAAATTCGACATCATAAACTTTGAAATTCTTGAAGAATTGCCCTCACCGATTTTCCAATTTTCAAACAGTTCTTGGCTAAATGATATTATACTTCATTTTGATGTCTCTCAACTTTGTTTCTTTCATTTTGTACTTAGTGGTGCAACAAACCATATGGTTTCTCTAACCCTCTCAGTTATCTACCTCTCTTTCACCTTTTTCAGTTGATGGAAGTGCTTTGGGCGTGGATCCTATCACGTTTTGCCTTTCCAATTAAAATTCAAATAAATTCTCTTGTGTAATAAAGAAATATTTAATCTCATTACATCCTTTATTTCACAAATTCCATATATTGGCATATTAGTTCTTGTATGTTCTTGCAATGACTTGGTTTGCCAAATGTTCATGGTTGTGGTGGTTAATATGTTAAGAGACACCAACACCAAAGGTAAGTCGGTAAGTCTCATCTGGAGAAAATTAAGGGTTGAGGTATTGTTTGGACCACTTCAAATTGTTTTCATTTTATATCCTTTTCATTTATGAAGGAATAATATGTGCAAAGTTTATATGTTTTTTTAATATTTTTTGTTTTAATAAAAGTATTGTTGCTTGATTGTCAGGTTTATTAATTATATCATTCACCAGGATTTAATTAAACATGGGTTTTTAAAATATTTTTTATTTTTGTTAAAGTATTGTTCCTTGATTAGGTTATAACTGTTCCAGTCATACCTGGTAAGGCTTTAAGAGGACGTAAGAGAAACTGCAATAGATTAGTTATTCATTCTCCTAATTTTTGTAACTTAAATTTTAGGGAATGAGTGTACTAGTACAACGGATTAAGCATCATCTCTCCCAAGACTTTGAAGAAGGAAGACTGTGCATCTTCACCAGTGTAACAGATTTTTTCTTATGTACACACATTTGCAACATGATGCTCTAACATTATTTCTCTACTTGTTTGGGGTCAACTTCAACTTTATACTCACATCCGTGTGCCTCCAGACTCAACTGCAGTTCAGAAGTACGCGGTTTAAGTTCCAACTGTATCATTACTGCAAATGTTTGCTTTCCAGCATGGGTGATGGACCCTGGACCTGCTGTGCATTATGGGTGTTAAATTATTAATATTATCAAAACAATTCCATTAGTGTTGCAACTATTCTGAATTTTCAGATGTTGCCAGTAGCCGTGAACCATTTGACCTCTGTGAACAACATTATGGAAATTCCTTTAACCTCCCAAGCCTATTTAACCAGCAGCATAATTCAGAGCACAAGTTTAATAATGTCGGAGGAGCCAGGATCACTATTGCAGGTGTCTTGAGGATGAATGAGAATAAGCTCCTGATTAGCATATCCAGACGACTGGGGCACATGGCTCCACGGGCCCACATGATGAATTGAAGAGGAGAAGTTCCAAAGGTTCATCAGATGTGAATTCAGGAGCAGTTCTCTAGGCTCATCAGATGAGTAATCCAAAAGCATGAGAATCTCTTAGGTTATTAGATTTTTAAACCAAAAATGAGAACTTTATAAGGTACATTACAAAAGGACAAGTGCAAGAGGATAATTGGAATTTAAATCGAAAAGGAGAAGGTCTAGCTGTCTGTCTCTCACATGATAAATACAAAGAGAGAAGTTTTGCAATGAATAGACACAAAGAACAGAAGCAAAACCTGTAATTAAATATCAAACATGTATAAGTATCCCACAAAAAAGCAAGCCGAGCAAGATATCACAAAAAATGGCACCAAAGTATCTTTATCTTCCAACAAGGTCGGCCATTGGCAAAGCGCTTGGTTGGAAATCTAAGAATTTTCGGTTGCATTGCATATGCACATATTCCTGACAAGAAAAGAAAAAAGCTAGACGAGATTAGATGAGATTGTCAAGAAGTGTATCTTTACCGCATATGACAAAAGAAGCAAGGTCTATCGACTCTATAATCCACTAAAAAATTTAATCTTTTCAGGTGGTTGTATGCATGATGAAGTAGACTTTCGGTGATGGAGCGTAAAAGAAAGAATTGTAGCAGGTCTATTGTGTAATGATTGATGATGATGAAGATAACTCTTGTGTAATGATTGATGATGATGATGAAGATAAATCAACAAAGATAATAGTGGAAATGATGATCCAATCCTCGGCAAAAGTTCTTAACAAATTCCTATATGTTGACACAATTGACATCAGAACGTAGAAGCAATAGTGTAGGTGGGCACCAAAAATATACGGAGTCTCCATGACATCTATAATGCAATAAGTCAGCTGGTACAAACAACCTTTATATGGTTATTCCTTTGTTTTGTTTAATGATCTACTAAAATTTTAGTAGTGCTTGAGTCACTTTCAGAAGATAAAGAATTCTCCCTAATTTAAAAATTTTATATGTTCTTACCTGTGTGCCTTTGAACTTGTTGCTGATCTTCTTCTTGTTGGGACCCAGGTCCGGTCTTGGCTTTGTGACTGTCCTTGCAGAATGAATGTTGGGTATTGGCCTTGGTGTTGCCCTTGATATTGTTCTTGCTGTAGGCCAAAACAGTAGAGTAAAACTACTCAAATTTCAGAAACTAAACATGTTAACATGTTGATGCTTTAAAATAATTAAGATACTAATTTTTAAAAGAAAAACAAAAAACCAAAGCAATTATAATATATTTTAAATGTATTTCTCTGTGTAAATTAATTTTGCTGATCCCCCAGACCTTAAATCTTGAAACACTACAAAGTGTCAAATTTTATTTACAATTACAAAATTGAAATCCTTAATATCATAAAATGAATCCATATATAGTTTAAGTTGGTCACATAGAGATATATTTAAATATATATTTCATACAACACCCATAAAAATATTAATTAATTTCCTACAAAGAGAATAATCACATGAGAGTTAAAAGAATTATCTCAAGTTTATCATTACCTAAGCTTAGAGTTTATAAGGGATAACACAAGATTGTGGGGGGTACTTGTACAAATAATACACATATGTGTGTAGAAAAATTTTAGTGGGGTTATTAAGACATACATCTAACATAATAGAGCTAACATATGTGAATTTAAACTTCTACGGATGTTTTTAAGAAGTACTAGTGCTAGAATTGAAATGGACGTTCTAGATTCTTCTTACCATCTTCATTTTTAAAAAAATAAATGCCAAAATAGTAATATTATAATTTGAATAAATATATTTCATAATATATAGATTTTTAAAAGTAAGTCATATGTTTGGGAGAATATTATATTGGATTTTGAAATGATGCAAGTATAATCAAAATTATTTAATTTTCTATGGGAATAGAAGATGGACAATCATAGATAAAAAACAATAATTAATGTATTATACCTACAAAAACCATCTCATAATCTTATTCTATATTTATGTGGCTTCTCAAACAAACATTTTAAAAGTATTTGAGGTTCTGGGTTAAAAGAAATAAAGCTAGTATGATTAGGCTCATAAATATATTCTATTGAATATTGTATAATTTTTAAAAATAAAATACAATATAAAATATTATGGTTATAATAGTTTGATATTTTGAGTACAAGCATGTAGGTAAAACATGATAATGATTTGTTAATCATGTAATATTATAGTTATTTAAATGTTATAGGGAGAAACCATCTATACTATACTATTATAATTGATTCGTTTGGTCAGTGCTTAACACCTTCCTAAAATATTTGCTACCACCTTCCAAAAAAAATTAAACACATATAATTTATTAAAATATTTAATTTATGTATCCAACATAACTACAAACTGTATCATTTATAGTAGTTATATCTATATTATACTACTTAAACTCTAACTTCTTTACAAACTCTACTATACTACTTACATAAAAAAATAATTATATCATTAATTTCATATTTACATTAAATATTTTACAATTTATTTTCTTTTTATGAAAATAAGTAATTTAACAAAAGTATGACAAGAAATATTAAAATTACCGGGCACCGCACGGGTTATAGGATAATTTATCGTACACAATATATATTATTAATTAATAACATATTGTACAATTTCAATTAATTTAATAAATTATTTAATAATCTATTATTCTATTTTATATATTTTATTAAGTGTTTTACTTTTAATAAAAAAAGGTTAATAAGAATTTGGGTGATTAATAGAGTTTGTAGTTAAATTTGATATATAAATTAATTATTTTAATAAATTATATGTGTCTATATTATTTTGAAAAGTGCTAACAAAATTTTAGAATAGTGTTAACCAAGATCAAATCAATCAATTATACCATATTTTCCTTGAAAAATGTCAAAATTAATCCGGACAGCGCACGGATTATTAAATAATTTATTTATTTTTTATAAAAATAAGATTATACTAATAATAGGAAAAAAATATTAAAATTAATCCGTGCATCGCACGGGTTACACGCTTGTATAACATTAAAGAAGAATTCAATTATCAAATTATTAGTAACTTTATTTTCTGTGAGATACGAAATAAGGTCATATATATGTTTACTATAATATTTTTTTTCCGAATTAGAAAAAAAAGGATTGAAATTTAAGTATCTAATTATAATCAATACATAAAAAAATAAGCGTGCTAAGTCCATTATTATGGTTTAAATAATTATCTTAGTTTGGTTTCGTTTGAGGGATGCCCTCAGTGTCGAGGAACACGTAATAAAATAAATATTAACTTTCTTTACTAATATTAACTTGCACTTGAATAATTAAAGAATAAAACCTTTTACTTTAATTTTTGTTGATTTGTAACAAAGGGACGTTAAGTTTTTTAGCTATGCGTGTAGGCTTTATGACCCGTAAGTCCACTGGTACAATTAGACACAATTAAAACATAAATAAGACCGAACCTTTTGAACCGGGCACATCAAATAACAAAGTTTAGAAACAGTTATATATTAATACTATTTACACATGAAGATGAAAAGGAAAGCCGATCAAATTGCTCAAGAAGTATGATCAAAGAAAAAAAAATCGAAGGAAGGAATTGAAAGATGGAGAAGGGATTAGACCAAAAAGAAACAAAAAAATTAATGAATCGATGAGTTAATTTCTAGAGTTCATATACGCATTTTGAATTCAAGGCCTTTTCAATTTATGGGTATTATGATTAATTGATTTCAATTGTTTAGGTATAATGTAAGACTTTATTGTTAAGGTGCTTTTGAACATGTGTTGATGTACTCATACCTATCATCTCACCTATCATCTCAGTTCTTAATCCCATAATCTTACTCAACCTCTTTAATACTTAGTTATATATATATAATGTATATGTATAACATTCCCCCGTTTATCGATCCCCATCAATGTATATTGTTACTCGAATTATGACAAATTAGCAAGCCATCTGGTTGTTTTTAACATGTCATAGAGCCATATCAGCACTCGGTTAGTCCATTTAAATATGTTGACAGTGATCATGTAAATGCAAGTTAGTCGACTGCAAACTTTTTGAGTTCAATTACCCAACTACAAATATGTGAGTTCAATTATGTTTTAGCCTATTAACCAGAAATAAAGTAGTTTAGATTAAATGTGGGAGTATATAATATATATAGATAAATAGATCGGGTTTTTAATAAATATGTTTGTATTGGATTTTAATAAGCTCACTTCACGAATGTTGTTTAGCCCAAAATACCGACCAATGATTTTTCTTGAATGCGACTTAATATAGTACTAACTAACAACTTATGTGATGCACGAGTTTATATTAATTGTGATATAAATAATGCAATGATTCTAATATGATTTTAGTGCGAATAATAATATTATTTTAATTGGATATTAATATATCTAAATTGGATAAAAATATATACTATATAAAGCACTAAAAAAATATTATATTTCCATATTAGAATTTAAGCTATCACTTTGAATTGGATTTTTAAAAAAATATGTTTTTATTAGATTTTAGTAACCCATTTTATCAAATCCATTGATTCTGAGTAGTTAATCCCATTGTAATGACCAACGATTTATCCTTAAAGTTCGGCTTTATAGTAGTATAGAATATCGAACAACGCATGCGATGCACGAGCTTATTTTAATATTATAGTTGTAATGTTCTGAATCTAATATGAATATATTGTGCATAATAATAATTGAAAATTAATAAATCTAAATTGGATATAGATATATATTATTTAAAGAATTATCAAATTATTATGATTACAGATTTTAAACTTATAATATATCACTTTGTATTAGTTTTAAGATGATTGTTTGTAATAGATCTTAATAAGCTATCATGTTTATACCATGTAAGCTCATCTTTGTATTAGATTTAATAAGCTCATTTTTCTGTCGAGGCCATAATTCTCATGAACGATTTATCTTGAGTTTGGTTTAATATAGTAGTATAGATAACATGTGCGATGCACATACTTATTTTAATATGGATGTTATAATATTATATATGACTTATTATGATTTATTGTGCATAAAAATAATATTTTAGTTCGATAATAATAATCCTAATTTGGATATAGATATAACCTATCTAAGGATTAACGAATTATTATGATTTCGGATTATAAATTTATACGCTGTCACTTTGTATTAGTTTTACAGGATTGTTTGCATTAGGTGTAAGCCCATCATACCCAAGTCTGTTGATACCAAGTAAGCTCATGTTTGTAGTAGAATTTAGTAAGCACGTTTTACTAAGTCCGTTGGCCCCAAGTTTCCCGTTGAGCATATAATACCGACCTACGATTTATGTTTAATTCGTTTAAAATATTAGTATGAAAGTAACAACATGAAGTTATCTTTAACGACATATGCTCCTTGCCTAGAAAACTTGTTCTCTCAATTAAAAATAGAAGACATTATCCATCCATATGAAGAGCACCATGAATTGCTAGTGGATGGTACCATGGAGATTAAAAATGTTGAGGTATGATCTTTGTAACAGCTGTATAGAATTTATACATAACCTCTGTCCATGTATCATGGTTCGATACTTTGAGGAGTAAAGATAAAAGAAACCAAGTACCTTTTAAGTCCCTGCTAATTCACTTTTCCATATTATGTCCTTGTCGGAAATGTTTTTTGTTACACTTAAAATTCTTTATAAATTCCTTAATGTGTTATCTACATTTTTCTGAAATGTACTTGTATATGTAAACAAGAATGCTTGAACTATCTAACACATCGTGGCCCTGGCTATCAGCCAAAAGTAATTAGGAGTCTATAAGGAGGCTTATGTAATCCTCAAAAAAGTAATTAGGTAATGGAAAATGATTTTTCTTCGTGAATTGTGAATTGTGTATGTGATTATATGTATGCAGTAAACACACATGACACAACAAAAGGAACCAAAGTAAAAAAATATATTGGTACATGTTTCACACGAATATTTTAATAGATTAATTAGTCACTAATTAATATATTGAAATAGGCATAAAAAACCTACTATTCCATTTATTTCTCTGACACTAATTTTTTTCGTTCATGTACTAGCCATTTGTGACGTGATCAGTTTTCAGTGATCTGCTCAATCCTCTAACTTTAGATCTAGCATGTCATTAAGCTACAAGTGCTTATACTTTGTCCTTTGTCTAATGTTTTCTGCTCTTCACTTCCAGATATTTTCATCTGATATGTACATTAGTGAAATTGTTGATGCTGCAAAGTCGTTCAGGTATATCTTGAAAATTTTCATCAGAGCTGGTCTGGTACATTGAGGTCTCACCAGAATTACCATGTGATCATACAGTTTTAAAGAATCACATGAAGTCTCATCTGAGCATTCTTTATAATGTTTATTGGAATTATCTGATTAATTATCAGTATAAGCTATATATGACCTGCTTATTATCTTTAGCTATATATAAGCTAAAGATCTTGCAAAGCTTGACTTGTTTTTAGTTTGTAGATAAGACATGAACGATAGAATCAACAATTTTCACTGATGCAAAGCATTATGCAATGATGTTGGTCTAGAGCGTATATAAGTTCCAATGAAATGATGTTGCTCATTTTGGTTAAAAATTTCTCAATGAGAAATATGATTAAGGTTGATTTACAATAGAGCCGACAATTTCGTACAATTGACACGATAATTTTGTATTTGTGTTCACCTTTTTGGTATACGAACACGAAAATACACCCTTAAATTCAGTGTAGGTTTTGGGTTTACTTTTGGGTACATGACATGAAACGAAAATACACGAAGGGTTAAATAATTAAATAAATATTTCAAAATTTTATAAATACATATTGGGTATAGAAGTTTTAATAAAAAAAATAGAAAATAGTTTCAAATTTGAGTTCAACAAAATTTGACTACACTTGACTCATTATAACTTTAATCACTTGAGACTCAACTAGTAAAACTTTAATCGAAAAGTTTGGTAATTAAATATTTTTATTTATATTATTTTATGGAAAGTTACATGAACCACAACACAAAAAGTATACGAAGATTTCATAGTGGCTCATGGTTGGCAGAGGTGATGCTTTCATAAAAGTACATCAAAGCTGGCCATTACATGGTTCTCCACTGAAGCTAGTATCCCTCAAGAAATCTAGTCCACATTCGAAGGAAATTAAGTTCCTTATTTATTGCATTCACAACATTCATATAAGTTCCTTATTTATTGCATTCACAACATTCATATTTATAAATGTATGAATCTATATAAATATTAGTAATTTTTGTGTTAAGTAGTGAAATGATGTCAAAATGTGGTAGAAATGTATGAATGTATGTTCTCTATATGTTGTCGGAACACAAAATTAGCCTTGGGAATTGCAATATCCTAATTTTACGAAGGCAGTATCCTTTGTTAAAAGTAATCTAATTTCTAATTCTTATAAATTATCTGGTAGAGTATAGAAGATTCTAGTCAGAAGTAATGCAAGCACAGATTCAAGTAATCAGTATAAGCAATGAAAAGTTTCCTGATCTTATTCATGAACCATATTAATGATGTAAACTAATAGTCTTCTTAAGTCTTGCTATATAAACTTATTAAAGTGAACAAGTGATAATATATAAATTAAAGCATTCTGCCTTCTTTGTCAATACTGATTCCAACAAATTTGGTATTAGAGCCAAAACATTAATCCAGACCCCAAAATAATTAAAATTCATAAACCCTTCATTATATACAATGACAGCTTCTAATGAAGCATTATTCAACTATGCACAAAACAATATTCCAATTTTCAATGATGAAAGCTATGATTTCTGGAGCATCCAGATGAAAACATTGTTCAACAAGAGTTAGCAAAGCAATCTTTCCCCGTATTATGGGAGCAAAAACATCAAAAGAAGCATGGGATCTTTTGCGAAATCAGTTTTCAAGGTTATGAAGCAGTAATTTCAGTAAAGCTGCAATCACTATGGAGATAATTTGACAATCTGCAGATGAAAGAAGGTGAAAGTACTCTGGAATTCTTTTTTAAGGTGTCAACAATCATTAATCAGATTCGAAGTTATGGAGATACCTTGGATGATAAAAAAAGTTGTCCATAAAATTGTAAGAAGCCTGCCAGCAAAATTTGAGCATGTGGTTGCAGCAATTGAAATTTCTAAGGACTTTTTAAATTAACGGTGGATGAACTCATGCGTGCTCTTGAATCTAACGAGGAAAGAATTTGTAGATTCTCAAATCAGCCCCTGGAATAAGCTTTTCAAGCAAAAATCAATATAAGAAACAAAAATGATGTTGCACATGAGGAGAACGAGACACGAAGAAACTACAACAGGAACCAAAATTTTAGAAAAGGTAATCAAAATTTTCGAGGAAGAGGAGGAAGAAAAATTTTAATGAAAGAAGCAACTTCAACAATTCCAAATATATCATTTGCTAGCGATCAAATCATGAGTCGAAATATTGCAAATTCCGA